>NC_133384.1:21056395-21066395 GCF_049309525.1 Garra rufa | reverse complement strand
TGTTTCAGTAGTTTTTTTTTCCTCATCTTGTAGGCTGGTCACTTTTGACTGGGAACACCACCACAAATGACTTCAATAAAAATTTAAATATAATCTTTTATTAAGCACAAGTCTTGTATTTCTTAACAAAATCATTGAATACAAGATTTTGTGATATTATAACATAATGAGAGATTTAATTACTAGCAATCTTCAGAAGAATGTTCCGCAAAGCAAGGCTTAAATAGCATTTGAACAACATGATGATTGCATTACTTACAACATAAGATGTAAACAAGTAGTAACAAAGTTACGTTTTTATTGACATTGATACGCTGTACATCTCTCCTCTTGTCCTGTAGGAAGTATTAAAAGTGATGCGCACCATAGATGACAGAATTGTCCATGCACTCAATACCACTGTGCCCACTGCATCTTTTTCCGGCAAAGTGGACGCCACACAGACCTGCAAAGAACTTTATGAATCTGTAAGTATCACTGCAAAGTACACTTTAATAATCTAAGATGATTCTTAGAGATCATCAAATGTAGTTCTTGATGTCTGTGATGTAGTAATTATGAGCCCTTTTTCTGTACTGCCTATGCTTTTCAGTTAATGGAAGCTCATCTTTCCAGAGATAAGGCAATAAAGTCATGTATTACAGAGACCTCAGCTGTCGTCGGGCAGTTACGTGAAGAGAGGGCCAAAGATATCGACAACTTGTCAATAACTAAGCAACTCAGGAAAGAGCAAACTAAGGTAATGCCTTAATAATAACTTAAGGCAGTAACACTTCAAACAATACATTTAATTTGTGAACTTGTATATGAGTAAACTTTAATTTTTCAGATCATCAGAGCTTTGTAAATAATGGTCCCAGACAGAGATTTAATTAAAATTTTACCAAGCTAATTACTTACTAAAAACGTTTTCGTGCCATTTTAAGTTTTATTTTGACATAAAGTGATTATATCAAGTGATTATGTAATAGTGTGAGTTGTTTACTTACTTTTCTAAATTAGTCTTCCTATTAACGCAATGTTGTTTATCAAGACTGATATGCGAACACGGAATGCGCACAAGAGGCAGTATTTAATGCATGAACCAATCACAGCTGAACATAACCAGTCAAATCCTTCCTACAGTTAAAACTTATGCAGTCTGAGCTAAATGTTGAAGAAGTGGTCAATGACCGGAGTCTGAAGGTGAGTTATTGAGCATCTCCTATTGATCCTATTGAATATGGGTGGTTTACATTTAGAAGTGTTTATTAATGGCTGTTTTCTTTCAGCTTTTCAAAGAAAGGTGCCGAATTCACTACACCCCTCCCAAGATCAAGTGAAAAATACTTCTTTTGCCAACATAAACCACACAGTTGATCTGAGGAAAACACCTGGAATTGAGCCTGGATACTCTCACTCAACCGACAAACCCTTCTCCATCAGTGTGCTCTGTGGCTTTGTGTTTCTACAGTGAAGAAACACTACTTGCTGCTGCTCAAGTCCTGTAAACCTTTTTGTATAAATATTGTACAAAAGATTTTATAAACCATGAAATGTTTTCCAAATGCTGAAACGTCGTCTATTATTTGCTTTGCCTTGCATTGATCTGTTCTCAGATGTTGCCGTGGCCATCTGTGTCAAAGGTCAAATCGGGTTCTCCAACCCGTTCTCATGGGAAAAGAAAACTCCTTTACGAGTTGGTGATTTTGTATGAGGTGAATTGTATATGATTTTAAGAAGAAAGTAAGCAAGAAGGCCCACCCCTATGAGCAGATCATACAAAAACATACGAATGAGAAATTAATACAAATTAGCCACTAATTTGTTAAAACTTGGTGTTAATATAGTTCATATTAATTTAGTTAGTATTGAATACTTATACATTGTCATGGCATAACTTGGGGTTTTAAGTCTTTTAGATGCCACAAACCCACAAATATGATTACAGCAGATAAGTACAAAAAGATTTTATGTCCTGCATCATTATCACTAAGCCCAAAATATGAAAACCAAACAACTGACATCGGTATCTAATGTGAGGGATGGAAAATAAGCATTTTAGCCTATATTTAAGATTATTTGCCTCAGAAGTATTCAATAGGATCATGATGAGCCTTGGATGCCTGTATGTTGTGAAGCTCCAGTGTTCCTCCATAACAGGGCAGTTTTTTGTAGACACGTAGATGAATGTACTCATCTCCACCAACATGCACCTAAAACAGATCATTTACAACAATGCTTTTAAAAACTTTTATATCTGTTCTGAGGCTTGCTTTTACAGATATATTCAGTGCAATATCAGGATACCTTAAAAAGTTCATTCACAAAATAGTTTTTCTCTTACCTTAACGAAGTAATTTGTCCCTTGAACAACTTGTGTTTTATAAGATTTGGCAATGAAAACGTCAAACTTGCATCCAGCTTTTTCCTCGGCGTGAGACTTCATCTTTGGGAAACACGGGAGCGGTCAGACTGTATGACACATCACTTTACGATTTCTGTTGATCTAGCAGCAATGTAAAGTTACCAACCTCGTCGCATATTTCCTGCACTTCTTCGTTGGCATCTTTCGCCTCAGATGTCCCGCCACAACGCACATGCATTTTAAATACGGAAGGCTAACAAAAATCCTCAGAACAACGTCGCAAGGCAAGTTTGACCGACTGAGAACTGTTCCTCGCGAAAGTCCTGAAAAGTTAAACCAATGCATTGATCGCCATCTGTTGACTGGGTGCAGTATAGGTAAAAACCCCGCCCTCTCCATGAATAGAACTAGAGCATGACTTAGTAAGCGATATTTTGACAAACTAAAGTTAATAAGTGTTTAAGATACGTACATGCAGTATTAAGAAAGATATTAGCCTAATATTTCACCTGCCTGACCGGAAATTATAAGAACAAACACGAATGTTGCCAAGATTCTTGCCCTGGAAATCCTGATCCTGTTTGGCCAAGCAAAACGTATTTTGTTCCTTAGACCGTTTTTTTTTTGCTCTCTTCCCCGTTATTTGTCATAACTTTTGGCAGTTTATAGTACTTCAAATGTGTTTGCCTGTCCGACCGATTAATACAGGCCAAAACAGTACAATAACTGACCATTTTCAGCAGCAATAATCAGCTCAATATGCGAGTTTCGTTTGGTTTAGTGGCTTGTTTACGTTCAGTGCCGAATGATGATGCATCATGAAAACACTCACCACATACCACTGATCTATTATATAAACCTCTATACTCAATTTTCAAGTAAATCTCAAATTTTAGCAAAATTGTTGCTAATGAATATTTACATCCTTTCCATTACCTGCAGGAGCTATGAACTCAGTGAGCTAAAATCAAATGATACTCAAAAAATAAAGTGGTGTGAACAGATGGTATGATTGACAAATTCAAAATAGCCACTAATTCACTAAAACTTCAAATAGCTATGAATTCCCATGAGATTTTTGAGTTTTCAGTTATTAGATGCCATGACTCCCAAATATGATCCTTGTGTGAGGGACCATCCTAATATTTAGACCCAATTAATGTGTGTTTATTTTATAAATCTTAGATTATTTTTACACTTTTTTTTCTAAACTCTCCCATAGACCCTTTAGCATCCAGATCCCAGTTTTAAAAACCCTCGGTTAAAGCACCTACAATAAAATGAAGCTCACATAATCCTGCACTTTTATGGTAACTCCAATAGCAAGTCAAAATATGCCATTAAAAAAAAAACACACCATTTAAAACTGTCCATCCCTGCATTTTATGTAAATACTGTACATTGTATGCAGTTAAGTATAAAATAAAACTGTTTACTGCATCAATAACAATAAATACAAATCCCAAAATGTAAAGACCAAACTACTGGCATGAGAGAAAATTAACTGTTATTTTACAGCTATTCCAACATCACAGTGAGTTTCTTTAGTAGCGTTTACATATGATCTCATTATTCAATACAGTTTTTTAAGGTCATTGCATGCAATAAATGAGTAACAAAGAGTAAAAATGGTAACATTAAGCTGCATGAGTTTTTGGGCCGTATTCATGATGATTTGCTTGGTTTGCTTCAAAAGTATTCAATAGGATCATGATGAGCCTTGGATGCCTGTATGTTGTGAAGCTCCAGTGTTCCTCCATAACAGGGCAGTTTTTTGTAGATACGTAAATGAATGTACTCATCTCCACCAACATGCACCTAAAACAGGTCATTTACAACAATGCTTTATAGCTGTTAAGGACTGTATCTCAGTTTTGCTATTACAGACATATTTAGTACAATAACAAGATACCCTAATGAGTTAATTTACAAAAGCACAGTTTTTCTCTACCTTAACGAAGTAATTTGTCCCCGCAACAACTTGTGTTTTAAAAGATTTGGCTGTGAAAACGTCAAACTTGCACCCAGATTTATCCTCGGCGTGAGACTTCATCTGTGGGTGAAAGACAGGAGCGGTCAGTCTGTATGACACATCACTTCACTTTTCTATATCTTCTTACCAACCTCGTCGCATATTTTCTGCACCTCTTCATTCGCATCTTTCGCCTCAGATGTTCCGCCACGACGCACATCCATTTCAAACACAGAAGGCTAACAAAAATCGTCAGGAACCTCTTCTGAATACAACACTGACCGACTGACTGGTTTGGAACAAATGAGCCTCACAAGTCCTTACTAGTAAAACAAACATATCGATTGCCATCTGGTGGCTATCTGCAGTATTGCCCATAAACCCCGCCCTCTCCATGTAAACGAATGGGACGTGAACCGAACTTTAAACATCCAGGTGAGTTTCTCTTACTATTGAATGAACTTAGTATAAACAAATTTAACAGTATTTGTCATTTATTTTGTACATTATTATTGCTTTTTTATTTCATGAGGTTTGATAAAGAACAAATTCAATCACTGAAACTTGATAGTCGAAAGGTTGATGTTGAAGACATAGAGGGTTTGCACTTATGTCACGGTTTGGTCAGTTACAGCATGTACTACTGAATACACTCTTCTGCAAATGTATTGTCTAAACCAGGGGTTTTCAAACCTGTCCTGGAGCCTCCCCTGCCCTGCACATTTTGCTTGTCTCTCTCATCTAATACACCTGATTCAAATCATCAGCTCATTAGTAGAGACTGCAAGACCTGAATTGGGTGTGCCTAATAAGGGAGACATACAAAATGTGCAGGGCAGGGGAGGCTCCAGGACAGGTTTGAAAACCCCTGGTCTAAACCATGGGAAACACCTGTGGAAGCTGCTAAATCGTGTAGAGAAGGACTTAGTAAGCAGGAAAAGGCACAATATTTTGACAAACTAAAGTTAATAAGTGGTAAAGATACGTACATGCAATATTAAGATATTAGCCTAATATTTAACCTACCTGACCATAAATGATAAGAACAAACACAAATGTTGTCAAGATTCTTGTTCTGGAAATCCTGGTTCTGTTTGGCCAAACACAACGACCATTTGTTCCTCAGACAGTTTTTTGCACTCTTCTCCGTGATTTGTTATAACTTTTGCAGGTTAATAGTACTCCAAATTACACCTGCGGATAAAAAAAGTTAAAACCAGGCTGGTTTAAGCTGGAAGTAGCTGGTGTCCCAGGCTGGTCAGGATGGTTTTAGCTGGGAGACCACCTCTAAAACCAGCCTGCTAACCAGCTATGACCAGGCTGGTTTTAGCTGTTTTTATCAGCAAGGACAGCCCAAAACATGACAATAATTGACCATTTTAAGCAGCAATAATCAAAAAAATATACATTTTCGTTCAGTTCAGTGGCATTGTTTATGTTCAGTGCCACCAATATGGCAGAATGATGACATGTAAATGCTCTATACTTATTTTTTAATTAAATCTAAAATTTGAGCAAAATTGTTACTCTTTAAAAAGCTACAAATTCCCATGAGGTAGTTCTGAGTTTTCAGTCTTTTAGATGCCATGACCTCCAAATATGAAGATCCTTGTGTGAGGGACCATCCTAAAATTCTTATTTTAGTACTCTTAAATGAAAAAAAAAATCTATATCTAAACTTTAATCTATTTTAATGACATTTTTATTTATCTAAATCTTAGACACAGTTTTTCTCAACTCTGCCATGCACCCTCCAGCATCCATACCCCAGATAAAAAAAAATAAAAATAAAACTTTTTTTTTTTTTTTTGGTTAGAGCACCTTTGACAAACCCTGGGCCTGCATAATCCTGCACTTTTATGATAACTTGAATAAGAAGTCAAAATATGCTATTAAAGAGAAACCATTCCAAACTGTCCATCAATGCATTTTATGTGAATACTGTATATTATAAGCAGTTCATTATAAAATAACTGTTTACTACATCAACAATACTAAATTCAAAGCCCAAAATGGAAAGATCTACTGGCATGGATAACTAGATGTGAGTTTGTGTGCAGGAGAGAAAAGAAACTTATTTTACAGCTATGCCAAACACATCGGTAGTATTTACTCATGATCCCACTAAGCAATACAGATTTTTAAGGACATTGCATGTAACAAATGAGTAACAAATGGTAGAAAATGGTAACATTGAGCTGCATGAGTATTTTGGACACTATATATGATGATTTGCTTGGTTGCTTCAGAAGTATTCAATAGGATCGTGATGAGCCTTGGATGCCTGTATGCTGTGCAGCTCCAGTGTTTCTCCAGCATGGGGCAGTTTTTTGTAGACACGTAGATGAAGGTATTCATCCCCACCTACATGCACCTAAAACAGATCATTTACAACAATGCTTTAAAACACTTAAGGACTATATTTTAGGCTTGGTTTTACAGACATATTCAATACATTAACAGAATATCACGATTAATTAATTTATTAAATCACTTTCTTTCTCTCTTACCTTAACAAAGTAATTTGTCCCTGCAACAAGTTGTGTTTTATAAGATTTGGCGACGAAAACGTCAAACTTGCGCCCAGCTTTATCCTCGGCGTGAGACTTCATCTGAGGAAAAACGGGAACTGTGAGTTTATTGTTGTATGACATTACTTCACTATTTCTATTTATCAACAATGTAAAGTTACGAACCTCATCGCATATTGTCTGCACCTCCTCATTTGCATCTTTCGCCTCAGTTGTTCCGCCACAAAGTAAAGGCATTTTAAATACAAAGAATTGACAGAAATACTCGTGAACGTTTCTACATACAAGATTGACTGACTGGAAAGTTTACTTCCTGGTAATCACGAGACACTGGAACAAACCATTTTTGTGGAATAGGCCAAATAGTGTTGTAGTGTTTAAACAGTGAGGAGCTGCACAGCTGTTCTGCTTTAACATATGTCCAGATATGATAAATATTTAGGTTTAAACATAATATATATATATTTTTCTATGTTAACGTATCTCTTTTCATTTTTCATCACCCCCCGCGAAGTGGTTTGATCCTCGCATTGTCGCATATGTAACACGTTAGGGCGTGGATATTTGTCATTTAGATATTGTTTTGTACGAACTAAAAAAAGATAATTTTACGTTTAGTAAACAATTCAAGCAGGGTTTTTCCTAAACTCTACACACGCAAGTGAGTTTAGGTGACTGCGGATGCTTCTGTGAAGACTAAATGAATTCATTCAAACATTTTTGTCATTTATTTGTCATTTATATGCACAATAGCCTTTTTTTATTTGATGTGGTTTGCTAAAGAACAACTTGAACTGAAACTTGATATCCAAAAGTTTGTCCTTGAAGATATACTTAAATTGTTAAGTACATGAAACTAAACACACAAACCGGTTATTCAAGATCCTCTAATCTGTAAGTCTTTAAGATAAAACTAAACTTTGTCAGATGTATAAAGGTTAAGCAATCCTGTAAAAACATGATTGTAAATTTTTTTTTGTTTAAATATATATATATAATTGAAGCCAAAAGTTTACATACACCTTATGTTCCTTATTTTACCAACATAAAAAGGATCATACAAAATGCATGTTATATATATATTTTTTTTTAGTACTGAGCCAGGGAGTGAAAACTTTTGAACAGAATGTGTGTATTATTATTTTTTTGCCTAAATGTCGTCTAGGTTACGAAGGTAACCCTCGTTCCCTGAAGAAGGGAACGGAGACGTTACATATGGGAACTCGCTTATCAAGCCTTATTCAAAAGGCCAATGAAAATTGGCACATGAATTCTATACATGTGGAAAACGAGAATAATTCAATATATCCATAAAGCTTCTTAGGGATACACGAGGGAAACAGCGGTCTTCACCGCTGGAATATTGAAAAATATAGCTACAACCTGCAGGGCGAAGGAGACCCAAGCAGGATCACAGTCAGGGAATACTCCGCATCTAGGCCTGACTGCAGGGCATGGAGGACCCAAGGTTCGCCGGAGGGAACATTCTGGGAAATGGCGCACAGATCCACGTGGGAATGGCGCAGCAAGCTGACACCAGCCGTCCTCCCGCTCACCTGAAGTCTTTATGTTAAGACACGGGAGGATACGGCCTCTACACGGAGGTTGTAGAACCTAGCGAAGGTATTAGGTGTCGCCCAGCCCACTGCTCTACATATATCTGCTAGTGAGGCGCCATGAGCAAACGCATAGGATGAGGCAACACTCCTAGTGGAGTGGGCATGAACACCTAAGGGGCATGGCTCTCCCTGATTTAAATAAGACAGGGAGATGGCTTCCACCACCCAATGGGCCAACCTCTGTTTGGAGACAGCATTCCCTTTCTGCTGACCTCCGAAGCAGACAAAGAGCTGCTCAGTGCGTCTGAAGTGCCCAGTACGGTCTACGTATATACGCAGAGCACGAACAGGGCACAACAGAGCACAAGCTGGGTCTGCCTCCTTTTTTATTTTTGTTGTAGGCTCGGGCAGAGAGAGGCTCCGAAAGCAAAAATCTGAATGACTGGCTGCATGCCGCCATATTATATAATGTATGTACGGGGCGTGGCTTGGCATGCAAATGCCACTCGCCAATTTTCATTGGCCTTTTGAATAAGGCTCAGTGATTATTGGACTCTCAAGTGAGTTCCCATATGTAACGTCGTAGTGAAACGACTGAAGAGGAACATATTTTTTCCATTAAGTACTACCCATCAGAAGCTACATAAGATACTGACATGTTTCCCAGAAGACAAGAAAAGTTAAATTTACCCTGCTCTTTTTCAACCCCCAGCTCTTAATGCATGGGTTTTCCTTCTGAAGCACCAGTGAGCGTTTGAACCTTCTGTTATAGTTGCATATGAGTCCCGCAGTTGTCGTCCATGTGAAAAGATAAATCTTAAAATCATACAGTCGATTGGAAAGGGTTCAAAAAAAGGGTTCAAATACAAAAACCAAAGAATTTGTGGGACCTGAAGGATTCTTCTGAAGAACAGCGGGTAGTTTAACTGTTCAGGACAAACAAGGGACTTATGAACAACTATCACCAAACAAACAAAACAAAGGTAACAACACAGTATTGAGAATTGTATGAGAAGTGTAATTTTTATAAATTAAAATATTATTTTCTCTTGTGGACTATACATCTTTTATGTGAAATATCTTTTTCAAGTCAGAACTAAATACAAAATAACATGCGTTTTATATGATCCCTTTTATTTTAGTAAAATAATTTTGAGATTCTGCAAGGTGTATGTAAACTTTGGACTTCAACTGTAAATTCCAATATCACTTCTTCAACACATTCAGATGTGTTTCATAATTGATATATGCTTTATCATGTGTCCATCCATGTGTACATTTACTCCCTTTATTGTAAAAGACGTTATAACACACATGGTTAATGACTAAGCCATATTACCAAACATGTACTTTTAGATAAAACGATTTAGTTTTTTACTTTAAAAGCTTTTAGAGTTAAAAAAAAGCTTTAAAGTGCATAAAATAGTTTTAAAAACCTTATACTACTTTTAATTAATTATTGTTACTTCAAAGTGTGAGATCAATTCGTTGTGTAAGGCTTTTTCATTACCATCGGAAGTTGATGCAAAAAAAAAAAGGTAGCCTTGACATCTATTGTACAACTGTATTTGAATGTCATACTCCTCACGTG
>NC_133384.1:20847818-21055895 GCF_049309525.1 Garra rufa | reverse complement strand
TCATGCTAATTTACATCCTCTCCACTACCTGCAGGAGGTATGAACTCAGTAAGCTAGGATCAAATGGGAATCAAAAATGAAAGTGATATGAAGTGTGATTTTGTAATAATAACATGCTGCATTCTGTTAATGAGAGGTTTCTATGTATTGTTATCACAGGACTGTTTATGGTCCAATGTACTGCAGTCCCCCTGTGTTGCCGTATGCATTCTTCATAACCTGGATTATAAACATGCTGCTGAATATAGGCTGGCTTCTTCTGTGGGATAGAGAGTAAGTCTATATAATTTTAAAGAAAAGTAAAAAGTTTAATTTTTGAAGTATGTTAAGACAGTAAAAACTTAGATTTTTAAATATAATTGATCTTTAATGGCTGCAGTTATTTGATGAAAAATACAGAAATATTTTAAACTTTTTTTTTCAATTTTAAAATGTTATTTCTGTGATGGCAAAGCTGAATTTTCAGCACATTACTTCACTCTTAAGTGTCACATGATCTTTAAAGGAACACTCCACTTTTTTTTTTGGAAATAGGCTCATTCTCCAACTCCCCCCGGGTTAATAAGTTGAGTTTTACCGTTTTGAAATCCATTCAGCCGTTCTCCTGTTCTGGCGATATCACTTTTAGCATAGCTTAGCATAGATCATTGAATCCTATTAGACTAATAGCATCGCGTTCAAAAATGACCAATGAGATAGGCCTATTTGTCCTATTTAAAACTTGACTCTTCTGTAGTTATATCGTGTACTAATACTGGCGGAAAAAATGTAAAGCTGCGATTTTCTAGGCTGATAATATTAGGAACTACACTCCCATACCGGCGTAATAGTCAAGGAAGTTTGCTGCCTTAATATGGACGCAGCAGGCGGAGTAATATCCCAGTTTTGCACATGTGCTGCGTGATATTACTGCGCCTGCTTCGGCCATGTTACATCAGCAAACTTCCTTGACTATTACGCCGGAATGGGAGTGTAGTTCCTAATCTTATCGGCCTAGAAAATCATAGCTTTACATTTTCCTCCGGTATTAGTACATTATGTATTTTTATTGACTGTTTTCAAAACCCTTATAAACTTATTTGCATGTCTTTATAGGGTGATGATTGCTGCATTCATTTTCCTTGCCTTGATTGCCTTCACAAACTATCTGCTGATATTCTTCTCCTGTCATGGACTCAAACAATATGGAGCCTGGTTAAACAAATATCACAAAGTAGACCTCTGGTGCATTCGGATATTGGTGAGAGACCATAAAATATTACTTAATAGCATCTCAACCAATTTTAAAAACATTATGCAGTTTTAATTTCACATCTTCAATCTTGCAGGTTCAGAATGGCATTGCAACATACACAACATGGACGACTATTGCCACCCTGATAAACTTCACAGTTGTGCTGAGATATGATGCTGGAATGAGCCAGTCAGATGCAGCAACAGTCTCTCTCTCTATTCTTTTGATTGAAGCTATTTCTTGGTAAGATCATCTGGCCTCAGACAAATGAATACTTTCTATTAATCTTGAGATTAATGCGTTATTATTTTACAGGTTCATTGTTGAGAACTTTGTGTTTGAAAAGCACCTGCGATACATTCTGACAGTCTACCCAGTTGTCATTGTGGCCTTGAGTGGAAACATGACAAAGAACTATAACTCTGCAGCTCCAAGCCGAAACGGCATTTACATAGGTGAGCCTGATTTTGCCTGATAATGCCTTTGCTGTTGTGTTCTTCATCTGCAGTGCCAGGATTTCATGATGACAATATTTTGTTGTATTCCACAGCTGTTTTACTTGGATTGGCTTGTACGCTATTCGTGATCAAAGTGTTGCTGGTTATTTGGAGGCATATTAAGCGTCCTTTATACAGAGGGATGGATGCAGATGAGGCTGTGTCGCCAATGGAAATTGCTGAAAAGCAGAAGAAGATCTTCAGTTAAACTGAATTATGTATCATTTCATTTTATATTTGTTGTCCCATCCTTTTTAAATGCTATTTTTGTAATCATTCAAATGTGTAAATTGTTTATATGTACTTTTGATAAAAGATGAAGGAAAAACTAAAATACAAAGCTTGTGTAACTGAGTTACACAAATTGAATTGCTCTTATCAGGGCAGGGGGTGTCCATGACCATGATCTATGCACTGTTATGTACCGTTTTTCTGCAGCAATAAAACCATAAAACTTACTAGGGTTTAGGTTTTAGTAAAGTTTTAGAGCTGGAAGTCAAGTGGCTTTTGGCTCAATTCCAACTAGGGGTGACTGAACGTAGAATTATGATCACAATGATAACTGTGTATTGATTTGTATATTAACTATTTGCAGTATATTGTGGTTAAAATTAAGATGATGATGATGAATAAAAAATGTACAACTTCTATTTAAAAAAATGTGAAAGTCTTCATTTTTTTAAAGTTATCATTTTTTATTAAATTGAATTGCAAGAAATGTAAACATTTATTTAAAATGTAGTCTGAGAATTATGATATATTTTAGTCAGGTTACTATCTGTTATTTTAGTATCATTGAGATACTATTATAATTTTTGTTAAAATTTTGAATCAGTTCTTATATATTATATATTTACTTTAATTTTAAGTTGTAATTTAGTTGTTTATGTCATTTATATTTTAGTTTATTTTAGTACATCATGTTAAAGTAAAATGAAAGATGTTTTTTTAATTAAAGTCTATTTTGTTTTAAGTATTGTTAATTTTTGATTTATTTACTTACTGTAGTCTAAGAAATTATTTTTAGTATTATTTTAGTATTATTTTTATTTTTAGTTATGGATACTGTATTTTTTAATATTTTGAATTAGTTTAATATGTTCATTTTAATTTTAAGTTGCAGTAATTTAGTTTTTTTCTTCATTTATATTTTAATTTCAATTTTAGTTTATTTTAGTACAGCAAGTTAAACCATTAAAATTAAAGATTTTTTTTTATTAATTAAAGCTTATTTCATTTTAAGTAACATCATTTTGGCTTTAGTTTCAGTTAACCCTGAAACCCTTAAGTGTTAATTTATTTAAAAAATAATAATAATGATTTACTTAAAATCTGAGAAATATGATATATTTTTGTCAAGTATCAGTGTTATTTCAGTATTATTGAGATACTATAGGTTTCTTGATATTTTGAATCAATTTTTATTTTTAAACATTCATTTTAAATTGTAGTTATTTTGTTGTTTTTGTTATTTTTATTTTTATTTTAGTACATCATTTTAAACTAAATTAAAATTAGATTTTTTTCAATTAAAGTCTATTTTATTTTAAATAATGTAATTGTGGTTTTAGTATCAGTGTTATTTTGGTAAAATTGAGATACTATTATATATTTTTTTGTTAATATTTTCAATCAGGTTTTATTCTTATATATTCTTTTTAATTTTAAGTTGTAGTAATTTTGTTGTTTTTGTAAGTTTATACTTTTTTCAATTTTTGTTTATTTTAGTTTTGTTTAACACATAAATTTGGTTTTAGTTTCATTTAACCCTGCTTGGAATTTAATTGTTAATTTATTTAAAATAATCTTGATTTACTTAAAATGTAATATAATATATTTTAGCCAAGTATCAGTGTTACTTGAGTATAATTGAGATACTATTATATTTTTTTGTTAATATTTTCAATCAGTTTTTATTCTTATATATTCATTTTAATTTTAAATTGTAGTAATTTTGTTGTTTTTGTCATTTTATATGTTAATCATCAAGTTAAACTAAATTAAAATTAGATTTTTTTGATTTAAGTAACATATTTTTGGTTTTAGTTTAAGTTAACCCTGTTTGGAATTGAATTGTTAATTTATTTAAAATGATCTTTTTTTTACTTCAGATGTAGTCTGAGAAATATGCTATATTTTATTCAAGTGTTATTTTAGTATTATTGAGATACTATAATTTTTGTTAATATTTTGAATCTGTTTTTATTTTTATATATTCATTTTAATTTTAAGTTGTAGTAATTTAGTTGTTTCATTTTAATTTTTTAAAAAAGTTAATCTAAATTAAAATGAGAGATTTTTTTCAATTCAAGTCTATTTTATTTTAAGTAATGTAATTTTTGTTTCAGTTTAAGTTAACCCTGGTTGAGATTTATTTGTTAATTTATTTTAAATAAACTTTTTTGTTTTTTAAAGTTTGATTCCCCCTAGTGGCCTTTATCCTAGTTGACGTTCTTGCTGTAGCACTAACACTCCGCAGCACTAGGTGGCAGCATTTCATTGTGCGTCTTTCTCCCGCACAGGAACAAAAATGAGCGGGAGAATTTGTGTTGTTGTTGTGAGCCAAATACAGTGATCGTCTCTATGAAATATATTAATATTTTCTGTGAGATATTAACATTTTAATACTTAATTTCGCTATTGTTTATAAAGTAAAACTCTCGCAAATGTAAAAATTATCACCAAGTCTTGCCGAACTGCCTAAACAAAGAAGAGTGTAATGTAAGCGGCGAATGGCGGTCAGCTAGAAGTCGGGCATGTTGGATTGGAAACGGAGAACTGGACTATCACTGGCGGACACACATTTTCTTTAACCAGGGGTGGACACGATGTCCCAGGTCAGTAGTTATGGGTTTATGTGACGAACAAAATCACCGTTGCATGTAGCCACTGTTTGTGGTGTAACGTTAGTTGGGAGTCAGACATTGGCTGCGCCCAAAACACAATGAGCTCCCTACCTAGACAGGATTTTAAGACATTAAAGGCGCTCAACGTTTTCTCTGAGTAGTCAGCTCACTGTGTTTTGAGACAAAGACAGTGTCTACGAACCGAAAGTACAAGTGACAAATCAGTGACACCGTTCATTCGAAAGCAACACAGAGCATCTCATTGTTTATTACATTAACATAAACGTGTTGTTTGTGATTTCTATATAGATGCTTTTCTTATGGACTTAGTATTCAGCAAGGAGTCCTGACAAAATATGTCACGGTTTCCACAAAAAACAATATGAAATGTTTCTTGAGCATCAATTCCGATTATTAAAATGATTTATGAATAGGCATGTGACACTGAGGACTGGACTAATTATGCTGAAGATTCAGGAATAAGTCATCACAGGAATAAATTACATTTTACAATATATTCGAATAGAAAACAGTTATTTTGAGTTGTAATAATATTTCACAATATTACAGTTTCACTGCATTTTTGATCAAACAAATGCAGTGTGAACATAAGAGATTTTCAGAAACAAAATGCTTAACATGTAGTAGATGGATATGATTTTGTGTGTATTATACAGTGACTTGCAAAAGTATTCATACCCCTTCACTTTATTAACGTTTTGTTACAACATTATGTTAAACTGCTTTAAATTGTTTTTTTTCCCCACATCAATTTAAACTCCATACACCATAATAATGACAAAGCAAAAACCAGATTTGCAAATTTCACACATTTATTAAAAATAAAACACTGAAATAAGTACATTGCATAAGTACCTTTACAGCCTCAAGTCTTTTTGGGTATGATGTGACAAACTTTGCACATCTGCATTTGGCATTTATTCTTTGCCTCACCTTTTCACCTCTCAAGCTCTGTCAGCTTGGATGGGGGCTGGCAGACATTTTCTAGAGTCCTAGTTGTTCCAATCATCTTCCATTATGGATAATGGAGGCTACATGCGTCTGTGAACCTTCAATGCAGCAGATGTTTTACTGAACTCTTCCCTAGATCATTGCCTTAATGCAAGTCTGTCACTGAGCTCTACAGGCAGTTATCTTGACCTCAGGACTTGGTTTTTACTCTGATATGCATTTTCAGCTGTTATACCTTTTCTTAGAGGTGTGTGCCTTTCCAAATCATACTCATTCAAATGAATTTGCCACAGTTTAACTCCACTCGAAGTGTAGTAACATCTAGAAGCAAAATGAATGCTCCTGAGCTAAATTTCGAGTGTCCCAGAAAAGGGTATGAATACTTATGCAACGGGATCTTTTCAGTTTTTTATTTCTAATAAATTTGCAAAGTTGTTACAAACCTGTTTTGTGCTTTGTCATTATGGTGTATGAGGTGTAGATTGATGTGGAAAAAAGTAATTTAAAGCAGTTTAACAGAATGCTGCAACAAAACAAAATGTGAAAAAAAAAATGAAGGGGTATGAATACTTTTGCAAGGCACTGTATGTGACCCTGGTCCACACAACTAGTCAAAAAGGTCCATTTTTTTTTTATTAAGATTTATACATTAACTAAATAAGCTTTCCATTAATGTATTTTTTTTTTCTGCATTGCCATAAAAGAAAAATCAATAATTTTGACCCGTACAATGTTTTTTTGGCTATTGCTACAACTATACCCAAGCTACTGAAGACTGGTTTTGTGGTCCAGGGTCAAATATGATAAATGTATATGAGTGTATTATTTATATATATATATTTTTTTTCTTTTAATTAACTTTGTGAATCAAATATTCCAGGTGAAAGCCAAAAAGAAACTTCATTATTATCAAGGACATGAAATGTAAGTATTGTTCCACTTTCAAAACAACTTATTGTATTTGTTAAAGGATTACTCTACTTCCAAAATAAGTTGCTGGTAATTTACTCACCCCTGTGTCATCCAAGATGTTAATGTCTTTCTTTCTTCAGTTGAAAAAAAAAAATATTTTGAGGAAAACATTCCAGGATTTCTCTCCATATAGTGAACAGTGGCCAACGGGTTAAAGGTCCAAATTGCAGTTTCAATGCATCTTTAAAGGGCTCTTTATACACATTTTAACCACAAATACTTGTCTTGCTCTAGCTTTGTGATGCACGTCTATGGCTTCATGCCTGACTTGATCACATTGGATAGGCCATGCGTAGTTGGTTCTTTATCTGTGTCCTCTGATGTTCACGTTTTTCTGTCTTCAGTTGCAAACAAATTAAGATTTCTATGGAAAACATTCCACGATTTTTGTCCATATAGTTGACTTCAATGGTGCTCAATGGATTCAAGGATAAAAATGCAGTTTCAGTGCAGCTTCAGGTCTCTACACCTGGTCTTATCTCAGGTCTTATCTTCCGAAACGATCAGTTATTATCTAAAAAAAATCATCCTACATCACTGCAAAATTACAGATCCAGCCCTTTGAAGCTGCATTGAAACTGCGTTTTTTTTTTATCTTCAATTCGTTGAGCACCATTGAAGTCCACTATATGGAGAAAAATCCTGGAATGTTTTCCTTACAAAACTTAACTTCTTTAGGACTGAAGAAAGAAAGACATGAATATCTTGAATGATGTGGGTGAGTAAATTATAAGGAAATTTTCATTCTGGAAGCGGAGTAATCCTTTAATATCTTAACTAGCTCAGGTAAGAGTAATTTAATCATATGTTGCTGCTGATTTTCAGAGTCAGTTCTGAATTCAAGATCGATAGAATCTTCAGCCTGCGTGAGATCGACAATCTCTTCGATGACATTGGTAATTATATTCTTGCATTCATCTCATTGCCTAAAACATCCCTTTCATTGTCATATTTTCGTGCCATTCGTTGTGTGAAACCATTTCCCATTGTTGTTATTGGTAGAAGCTGACTCTGAACTGGGTTTGCCTCTGCTTTCTCCTTTGCCCAAAAGCACTGGTGTAAATAGCGAGAAGAAAAGTGAAAGTTCTTCTGATCCAGAAAAGATGAAGGCATCATCTAAACAGGTACACATGGAGTAAATGATCAGAAATCAGTTTGATTTTTCTCAGTGCCACAATGTGATGTTGATGACTTTGATTGTCAGGTGCCCAAGGATCCTTTGATCCAAGAAAATGGCATTCAAGTGGATGAAACGATTGATAAAGGTAACACATCCTACACAAATTCAAAATCAGATGTTCTGTACAATATTTTGTACCAGATATTATTGCACATTTTGTTTTTAAAATTGTAAAAATTTCCTGATAATTTATTCACCTCCATGTGATCCAAGATGTTCATATGTTCCTTTCTTTACTTGAAAAGAAATTAAGGTTTTCGAGGAAAACATTCCAGGATTTTTCTCCATATAGTGGACTCCAATGGTGTCCAATGGGTTGAAGATCCAAACTGGAGTTTCAGAGCAGCTTCAAAGGAATATACACAAACCTAGATGAGGAGTAAGGGTCTTATCTAGCGAAACAATTGTCATTTTCTAAGAAAAATACTAACGATATACTTTTATAACCACAAATGCACTAGTCTTGCACTAGTTTGACCTAATGCATTACGTAATTACGCACGCGTTGCATAGACGGAAGTATCGACCCAGTGTTTACAAAGTGAACGTGCAAAGAAAGTTAAACGCCCTTTACATAAAAAGATAAAACAATGATGTTGGAGGAGAAAATGAGATCGACCGAAGTACACAGATGAAGAACTAAGCGGGCATGACGTTTTCAGCGTGATTACGCAATGCATGAAGACACTTATTTGTGGTAAAAAGTATTTACATTTTTATTTTTGAAAGAAAATGACTGATCGTTTTGCTAGATAAGACCCTTATTCCTTAACTGGGATCGTGTAGAGCCCTTAGAAGCTGCACTGAAACTGCAGTTTGGACCTTCAACCCATTGGCCACCATTGAAGTCCACTATGGAGAAAATTCCTGAAATGGTTTTCTCTAAAACTTAATTTCTTTGCAGCTGAAGAAAGAAACACATGTGCATATTGTATGACATGGGGGGGAGGTTAAAGTTTGAGTATGAGGTGAGTAAATTATCAGGAATTTTTTTATTCTGGAACTTCTCCTTCAAGCCCTGTAGTAGAGTTAATTATTAATCATGTTTTATCACCTCCTTGGCATCAGTAATAACTGTCATATTTCTTTCAATCGTAACATAGAGAGTCCATTTAAAGAAATTGCTCCCATAAAGACCTCCAGCCCTATTGCTTTGGAAACAGAGAGGGATGAAACAGTGGATGGAGTCAGACCTGTGGCTGATCCTCTTCTCTTTGTTGAGGATGAGGAACCCATTGGTGGAGACTTAAGCAAGGCGTCTTGCACTCAGCAGTCAGAACCAGTCAAGGAATCCCTCAATGGGTAAGAATAAAAGGAGTCTGATAACTGTTGTTGTTTTTGTTTCATTGCCTAACTGTTTACTTATTTTCTCTGATCTGAAGGGATAGCGGGTCTCTGGCATCACCACCGGAAAGGCTTGAGTTTAGAAAAACGACTAAATCAAATGTTGGTTCCCTATCAAGGTCAGTTATTTATTTATTACAAGTGTTGAACATCAACTTATCAATATATTTTTATTATAATAAAAACAAATATAACATAACATGTTTAATTTTTAGTAAGAAGCCTGCAAAAACCACTAAAATGTCAGAGCAAGCCACGCAGTCTTTACCTCCAGAAACTAAGGAAGATTTTACAATGTAAGCAAACTATCATTTGTAGTGTTACAAGAGAATTGTTCTTTCTGTTTAGAGCTGCAGATTTCTTATTAAGAATTCTCATTTTAATTATTAAGGGATAAAGATCCAAGCCAACTTTCTCCTAAAAGTGAACCAAAACTTCAGGAGGCGGAGCAATGCAAGAATCAGGTGATGGAGGATTCTGGCAAAGGATTGTCTTTCCAGCACAAGCTTAAAAAGACATTGATGCTCAAATCTCCATGGTGAGTCTAAATGTGACATTCTGATCTTAAAGGGATAGTTTACCCAGAAATAAAAATTAATTACTTTGTTAATTTTGGAACACAAATTAAAATATTTTTTTGATGAAATCCGAGAGCTTTCTGACCCTACATAGACAGCAGGTCCTACCATGGTCAAGGCACAGAAACATAGCATAGATGACATTAAAATAGTAGTTAAAAAAATGTAAAATCGTTGAATAAAGTCATATATTTTTCTTTGTGCACAAAAAGTATTCTCGTAGCTTCATAATTAAGGTTGAACCACTGATGTCACTTGGACTGTTTTAACAGTGTTCTTACTACCTTTCTGGGCTTTGAACGTGTCAGTTACGTTGCTGTCTATACAGAGACATAAAGTTCTCTGATTTATTAAAAATATCTTCATTTGTGTTCCGAAGGTGAATGAAGGTCTTACAGGTTTGGAACGACATCAGAATGAGTAATTAATGACATTTTTCATTTTTGGGTGAACTATCCCTTTAAACCATCTGTCGTTGTTACTTTTCATAACACATTTTCATTGATAAGTTCCAGGAAACAAGCACCAGTTCCAGCTCCTTCACCTGCAGATTTAGAGGAGGATTTCATGATCCTAGATGATGAGGCTCCTGTTCTTTTTGTCATTCCTCGCAAGGGAGAGGTCAGCAGAAACAAAAGACCTGTCCCTGCAGAAACCGCAAAGGAGAATGTTCTAACAGAGCCGAACTCTGTAGATCAGCTCTCACAGAGTGAAACGGATACAGCTACTCAGCATGGGAAGGACGCTAATAGAAACAAAGCGCATATAGAGTCTGGTAAACAAAAACCGAAAGGAAAACGTGGAAGAGCCTCAAAAAAGAGTGGCAAAGACTCTGTGACTCTTGATAGTGTTGAGGATGGAGCAGACCTTGTAACTGAAACGCTGGAGGACAGAGTTTCGGATCAGAGCCCTTCTCAAACTGTACAGGGACACAACTCTAATCAAACAGGTAAATCAGTTTTGCTGAATCTTAGACTTGTTGTGTGAAAATTTACTCCTGCCTTTAGTTAATTCAAGCTCAAAAAACATTTCTTATTATTAGCAATGTTAAAAACAATTGTGCTGCTAAATATTTTTGTTAAAACCAGGGTAAATAGATAAATAGAAAGTTTGAAAGGACAGCTTGAATTTAATGACAGGGTTCGTACGGGTGCTTGAATTCCTTGAAAATGCTTGAATTTTAATGTAGTGTTTTCAAGGTTTGAAAAATGCTTGGATTTTGGATGAAGTGCTTGAAAGTGCTTGAATATGCAGTTGCATCGGTTTAATATTAATTCGCTTTCATACTAAATAGTTATTTTTTGTTATGCTTATAATATGTAAAAGAAAGAAAAGAAAAAACAGGTCCGCTCGATTGTGCAAATGAGGCTGTAGTGTGATCTGCCGGTCTTTCTTGCTGCGCGCCCTCTGATGGAACAGAGCGGTAGATAAAACATGCCAGTTATCAGGATGTTGTTGCATCAGTCCTCGATGGCTTGAAAACGACAAATAAGAATTATGTTTAAAACGAGAATTTGAGGATCGCAAAATTGCCAGCCCGATGTCTCGGGGCTATTGTGTTTTCCAGTCGGGCTACTAAAATGTTTCACCGGACTATCTTAAAGTAGATGTCTTGTGCGGGTCATTACAAACTCATCAGTTTAGCCTTATCAAAGTTAAGGCCATACAAAGTTTTATGGTATTAAATAGTATAAGAAAAGGCTTAATTATAAGTTTAAGAGCTAGGGACGGATATACGAAAATCGCGATAAGGCTGGATAAAACTTCAAAAGGCAATGATATCATATTGAATAAACATACACACGGCAGGTTTCAAAGTCAAAACGCGGCACGGATGTCTTTATATGAATGTATCTGAAGGGAACCGACTGTCCTCAGAAACGTGTCGTTGGCATTTTCATGTCATGCCTGATAAAACTGCGTTAATGCTGATTTGTGTACAGCCATTACTAGGAAACCGTAGAATTTCAGCACTCCTAAAGCGCCCCCTCGTGACAGGGAATGAATTTGCGAATATTCAGCTGTTTAGCAAGATTATTACCAATTTTGGCCCATGTTTTTATGCAGCAAACACATAAAAGTGGTAAATGTAAAAGTTATGTTCTTTCTAAAAATCTAAACAATTAAGACAGTAATATTTATGTTTTAAATAAATTATACTTGATATATCCATTTTAAAGGTATAAAGGCTGAAATGCCATTGTATAAGATGTTTTGTTTTTGTGAAAATCTGAATTATAAATCATGTCATTTTATGGCTTAATGTTACTGTACATTGTTCAACCCCACTACGGTGTTCATTTTACTTGTGCAGCTCTTAAAAAGGGTCATAAATTGCCTTAAATTGATATTTAAAAATTCTGCAGATACACTGTAAATAGTGAAAAAAAATTCCTTGATATTTGTTAATAGGAAATCAGATAGGAGTCTAAATGTCAATCAAAAATATTTTCAATGTTTAAAAAATTGTCTTTTTTCATTTGGGCCAGTTAAATTTTATTATTAATTTTATAGTGTCTTTTTGACAACCTTTTAGTACTTTTAGGCTGGAATGTGAAATGTATTTGTGAAAATCCTTCAAGTTTTAGAAAGTTTTCAAGTTTTAGAATTTTAGTTTATCATATTTTTTTTTACAGTCATTTTATAGCAGTCATTAATGTGTTACCATAGACATTGCCCTACTCCACTCATACAGTATTACTTTTATTTGTGCAGGTCTTAAAAAGCCTTTAAATTTTATTTTTAAAATACTACAGATAATATTAATTATATATTTTAAATTATATAATTTGTATACTGAATGTTGACTATTTATATGGGGCAATGTTATATGCAATCTAGACAGTTGTTTTTTAATAGCACAATAACATCTGATTTAAAATTAAGAACTCATGTATGTGAATATGTAATTTACCACAGTGCTGGAAAATCTTGAAAATGCACCTTGAAAGTGCTTGAAAAGTGCTTGAATTTTACTTTGGAAAAGGTGTAAGAACCCTGTTAATGCATCCTTGCTGAAAAATTTCTTTCAAAAAAGGTCTTAACCCACATTTTTTGAACAGTATTATTACCTTACTTTTCTGAATCATGCATACCCTTTTTTGATCATTTAATCCCAAAAATTTTTTTAGTGAATGTATAAAGTCAGTCCTGAAATTAAATGAAAAATTATAGGATATATATATATATATATATATAAAGGCTACTTGTGATTATGTTTGAAATATTTCTTTGTGTGATGGTTACAGGAAAGAAACGTGCAAAGAGCAAGGCACCTGAGCCTGCTGAGCTTTCTAAAAAAGATGAAACGAATACAGGTGGCAACCAAGAAATCCCAGTTCTTGAGTCTAGAGCCACAAAGAAATCCTCAAAGTCATCTAAACAGGAGAGACCAGGGCCAAAAGCTAAGAAGGAGTCTAATAAAGACACTGCTGCAGCAGATCATCACGCCACAAAATCCAACAAAAAAAGAAAGAATAACAAAAAGGAGGAAACTGCCTCTAAGACAAAGAAAGAAACTTCTAAACAACAAATAGAGTTGGAACAGATAGATCCTTCCTCTGAGGAGCAAGAGCACGAACCTTCACCAGAAAAAGAGGAGGAACAAATGACAGGTTAGTCTGATGATTGGATGAATAGGCATGAGTAAATTCTCAGCAAATTTTTATTCTAGAAGTGAACCATTCCTTTAACAATCAGTGCAGAGTTGATAAAAACTTACAATCCTTTCTGTTTTATTTACACACTGTAGCTGTGAAGAAACAATCTTCACACAAGGATGATGCTGTGGATCCAGGCAAAAAACAGAAGAGAAAAGAGAGAAAAAGTGTAGAACCAAAACCAAAGGATCCATCAACAATAGCGTCCGACATTTCTTCAGACAGTCCTATGTGTGTCAGGAGAAAGAGAAAACCTCCAGGAGAATGGTGGCTCACTAGCCCAAATGAAAGTACCACAGAGCCTCTGCCAAATCAAGTGCTGGGTTCGGCACAAAGGCTGAAAGCCAGTACTAAAACATCAACAAAGCAAGCAGCTGCTGGTGATTCTGAGGAAACGCTGTCTATCAGGCCTGCCCAGGGGAATCAGAAAAAGAAAAAGGCTGACAATGTGTTGGACAGTGCTAAAAAGACAATAGCAGGTGGTGATGGACACAATGCTGGAGCTGAGCAGAAGACTGCCAAGAAAAAAGGTGGTCGAAGGAAACTAAAATCAGAAGACACTCAAGCTCAAATGGCATCACCAGGAGAGGAAGCGGGAGATTGCCCGAATGAGAATAATGTGGAGATTAGTCCAGAATTGTGTAGTCCTAACAGACAGCACAGTGTCCTACCAGGTAAACTCATAAACCCAAACTCTTTTAATTCTGTTGATTTAAGTTTTTGTACTTAACGTTTCTTGCTATAAACATGACAGGTGAGAAGAGAGTGTTTGACTTGGTCTACTCACGTGAATCTGGATCTGCACAGAAACAGACTTCATCTTCTCTTAAAAAAACAGACAACGTTCCACAGAAAAGACAAAGAAAAGCTCCATCCAGTTGGTGGGAGGCGGCGCAGTCTGAGGAACCAGCCAATGGGCTTCCTACACCTCGCAGTCCTCCTCCACAAAAGTCTAAACTCACAAATACTCTTCGTGGTGTGTCTAATAAGGATAGAAATTCAATGAAATCGCAAAAAACAAAGAATCACGCCAAGAACCTAAAAAGAAACATTATCAACACACCAAAATCAATCAAGCGGTCTTTAGCCTCGATGAATGCCATTTTTGCTTCTGAGAAACCTGAAAATGTGTTAAAAAGTGGAGTAAGGTGCAGGAAACAGGGACGCAGGAACCTCCTAAACTCACTTGAGGACCAGTCGGATCACTCAAGTGAGAATATGGCCCAAAGTGATGATCAGCTGCAAGGAAACGGACGTGCCTCCTTTGGCTTCACCAGTGGTGTTACTGTGGAGCCGTCAGGGACCAGAAGCAAAACAAGTGTCCGAGTATCCAGTGGACCCAACAGATTATCTGATGTGTAAGTTGATTTATTAACGAGAGATGCTGGGGGCCACAGATGTTTCTTGAGCACCAAATCAGCATATTAGAATGATTTCTGAAGAATTGTGTGACATTGAAGACTGGAATAAGACATTTCACATAAAAGACATTTACATATATTCCACAAGAGAAAATAATTGTTGAATTTATAAAAATGAACTCATTCAAAAGTTTACATCCCCTTGATTCTTATTACTGTGTGGTTACCTAAATGATCCACAGATGTGTTTTTTTTTTTGTTTAGTGATAGTTGTTAATGAGTCCCTTATTTGTCCTGAACAGTTAAACTACCTCCTGTTCTTCAGAAAAATTCTTTAGGTCACACAAATTCTTTGGTTTTCCAGCATTTTGTGTATTTGAAACCTTTTCAACAATAACTGTATGATTTTGAGATCCATCTTTTCACACTGAGGACAACTGTGGGACTCATTTGCAACTATTACAGAAGGTTCAAATGCTTATAGATGCTCCAGAAAGAACACGATGCATTAAGAGCTGGGGGGTTAAAAGTTTTGAACAGAATGAAGATGTGTACATTTTTCTTATTTTGCCTAAATATCATATTATTTCATTTAGTACTGGTCTTCAGAGGCTACAGAAGATACTTACATGTTTCCAAGAAGACGAAATAAGTAAAATGTACCCTGATCTTCAAATTTAAAAAGTTTTAACCCTCAGCTTTCATGCATCGTGTTTATTTCTGGAGCATCAGTGAGCATTTGAACTTTATGTAATAGTTGCAAATGAGTCCTACAATTGAATCTCAAAATCATAGTCATTGTTGGAAAGTGTTCAAATTCACAAAAGTGCTGGAAAAACAAAGAATTTGTGGAACCTGAGGAATTTTTCTGAAGAACAGCAGACAGTTTAACTTTTCAGGACAAACAAGGGACTCATGAACAACTATCACTAAAAAAAAACAAAAAAAAAACAGCACAGTATTAAAAATTAAAGGGATATAAACTTTTGAACGGGGTCATTTTTTAAAATTCAAATGTAAACATCTTTTATGTGAAATATCTCATTCAGCTCAGTACTAAATAAACACAAACATGCATTTTGTATGATCTGTCTTATTTTGGTAAAATAATTGACATTTTGCAGATTCTGAAAGGGAGGTGTAAACTTTTGACCTTAACTGTATGTATTATATTATTACCCGTATTCAACCCCTGCACCAGACCATCAGGATAAAAATAACTTGTGTGGCCAGTGCAAATACTCACTCTGTTTAAAATTCTGTTTGTGTAGTGACGTTGCTTTTAGAAGTGGGCCGTCATCAATGCTTGAGCTTCAGCGACATGAAGAGGATGATGATATTGGTAAGTACTCATGTGCAAAATACTTTAAACGTGCAGTCTGTCATTTCTGTGCCATCAAGTGGAATTGCTATACAAATATGCAGTATTTTTAACTGTAACTACTTTATTTATAGACTTGCCGTCATCTAGAGTGATACTGTCGTCGGGAGTGACATCGCATGTGCAACAGGCTCCACGGGTGCTGGCGCAGTGTGATCTCTGTGGGCCTCCACTGCAGCCTATTGTCCTGGAGGAAGAGGATTGGAGCAACCTGCATGAGTGGTTCTCTCACATGTGGCCCCCAGCCTCTAAAGGTAGTCACAATACAATCACAGATGCATTAAACCATTTACATATTAGGTGTAACGATGTTACGAGGACACTTTACATGAACAACTTTTTGCTGAATGACTAATTCATAACCATAATTGTGACAGGAACGGAGTTCCCCCCTACTTAGGCCTGAATCTGAATCACGTTGCATGTGTATGGGCTAAAAAAAGTTGAGCTTCAACACAACATAGTATCCCAAAAATGAAAAATATGTCATTAATTACTCACCCTCATGTCGTTTTCTTAATCTGTAAGTCCTTTGTTCATCTTCAGAACACAAATTAAGATAATTTTGTTGAAATCCGAGAGCTTTCTGACCCTGCATAGACAGCCAAGAAAAGTAATTAAGGACATTGTTAAAATAGTCCATGTGACATCAGTGCTTCAACCATAATGTTATGAAGCTACGAGAATACTTTTAGTGCGCAAAAAAAAGACAGGTACACTACCAGTCAAAGTTTTTGAACAATAAGATTTGTAATGTTTTTAAAAGAAGTCTCTTCTGCTCACCAAGCCTGCATTTATTTGATTCAAAGTACAGACAAAACAGTACAATTTTTAAATATTTTTACTATTTAAAATAACTGTTTTTTATTTGAATATATTTTAAAATGTATTTTTTTCCAGTGATTTCAAAGCTGAATTTTTTAGCATCATTACTCCAGTTACATTTTCCTTCAGACATGATTCTAATATCACACTGCAGACTGGAGTAATGATTCTGAAAATTTAGCTTTGATCACAGGAATAAATTGTTTTAAAATATATTCAAATAGAAAGCAGTTATTTTAAATAGTGAAAATATTTAAAAAAAAATTTACCTTGCTTTAGATCAAATAAATGCAGGCTTGGTGAGCAGAACAGAAAAAACAACTTAAAAAAAAAAAACATTAAAACCTTAGTGTTTAAAAACTTTTTGACTGGTAGTGTAAACCATAACCAAAGCAGAAATTGCTTACTATTTTGAATATAAATCATGTTGATCATTTTTTTCATTCCAGATGGTGAATTGTTTTTGCCATGGATATAGCTATTTGTGCTGACATGGTGTTAAGTCGTAAATAAATAAATAAATCATTCCGGATGGCCATGTTGTTATGAAAATGTAAAATTAAAAGAGCCCTCCATGTGAGTCCTCTTGAACAGTGACCCGACGTTAACCAATCGTTGGTGTGGCGTGTCATGGCCTTAACCTTTGTGTTAGTACTGTTGTTTTTCATTTAGTAGTTTTGCCTGAGTGGTTTTCTCAAATACACACCAAACATAATTGCTTTTATATTTACATAAAAGTTATTTTTGAATATAAAAACGTCAGAAGCCTTTGGAATTCAATACAGATTTTTATTTAAAGTGCTGAAGCACAAAACTGCTGGGAACTAGCTTAACATGTTTATTTAGGACTTCTATCCATGAGTGGATCACTTCACTGAGTTAGGAATGTGCTTCCAATGAAAATATTTGTTTTCTACCACTTAACATTGTTCTCCTTTTATCATTCTTATTAATGATTTATATAATCTCTTGGAATGTCTAAAGGTCAATAGGGTTTTCTCATACAGGGGGCATTAAAACAGAACAGATTAGGAAAACTGATAGTTTGCTCCATAATTCATTGAACTCCAGGCTTTAAAGCCCCTAATAAGACCTGGAAGATAGCATTGCCCTGATTCCCTCGACAAAAGCCGAATAGGTTCTTATGTTATTGCAGAAAATATTTAAGATTCTTGCAGATTTCTTTTTTCCTCATTGCTGTTTGTAATACTGTGGCTGTCTAGCCATTTGAGATGTTTGACTTTAACAGTGCTTTAAAGTCGAAAATTCTCAGTAGGATATAAATGCGTCACACAGATAATTGGTTCTCGCTGTGAGGTTCGGTTGCAAAGCATTTAACACCTATCATATAAAAGCCTAGGATGTGAAATGGATACACAATCATATTGGCTTAGTTGTTTGTATCAACTATAATTACATATGCTTTGGCAGCCAGAATTTTCGCTTATTTTCAGTGCCGGAAAAATGGTATTTTACTGCCTTGTGACTTGTTTCATGTGTTACTCATGTTCTGTGTTTTTGTTCTCTTTTCTAGACGGGAGAGTTATTAGTCCTGATGACTTTCACTGGCACTCCCATGGAGGCAGAGCAATGGGCCACATGGTTGACCTCCGGAGTCAGTCTTTCTCGCACGGAAAGATTCTGCTGGGGTCATTCATGAAGAAACCTTCACAAGTGGACCTTGATGCAGTTTCTGTGAGTAGAAAGGGTCTTTTTATCACTTTCAATTGCATAACCACTAGTCGTTTTGAGGTGAAATTGTAAAAATTAGTTCAAGAGAAGGTTATATGACAGTTATTTATTATCCCTTTCTGCCTTTGACATTTTCATCATGTTTGATAAATAATAATGGACCTACACTCTACACTCTGTAATGCATTTGTTTAGATTAAATATCAACAACTTCACTGTGTTTTTATTTTTTAAGGTATTCAGCATTATTTCAAGTTGTGTGCGTGTTGATATTGATGGTGTGAAGTCAGTCTACAATTCTGGACAAGTGTTTATGATACCCTCTGGTAAGTGAAAACTTAAAGGTGAAGGTCACTTCCAGAATTAAAATCCACTGATACTTTACTCACCCCCATGTCAAGATGTTCATGTCTTTCTGTCTTCAGTCGCAAAGAAATTAAGGTTTTTGAGGAAAACATTACAGGATTTTTCTCCATATAGTGGACTACAGTGGCCAACAGGTTAAAGGTCAAAATTGCAGTTTCAATGCAGCTTCAAAGGGCTCTTCATATACATTTTAACCACAAATGCCATCTTGCTCTATCTTTTCGATGCACGTCTATGACTTCAAGTGTTACGTAATCACATTGGATAGGTAATGCGCGATTGGTTTTTCATCTGTGTCCTCTGATGTTCATTTCTTTCTGTCTTCAGTTGCAAACAAATTAAGGTTTCTATGGAAAACATTCCACGATTTTTCTCCATATATTGGACTCTTCAGGGCTCTACACGATCCTAGCTGAGGAATAAGTGTATTATCTAGCGAAACGATTGGTCATTTACTTAAAAAGAAATTAAATGTACAGGTCCATCTCAAAAAAATTAGAATGTTTTGGTAATGTTCATTTATTTCAGTAATTCAACTCAAATATTGAAACTTGTTTATTAAATAAATTCAATGCACACAGACTGAAGTAGTTTAAGTCTTTGGTTCTTTTAATTGTAATGATTTGGCTCACATTAAACAAATCCCACCAATTCAACAAATTAGAATATGGTGACATGTCAATCAGCTAATCAACTCAAAACACCTTCAAAATTTGGTTCACTAGGCTACACAATCTTGGAGAACACCGCTGATCTGACAGTTGTCCAGAAGACAATCATTGACACCCTTCACAATGAGGGTAAGCCACAGACATTCATTGCCAAAGAAGCTGGCTTTTCACAGAGTGCTGTATCCAAGCATGTTAACAGAAAGTTGAGTGAAAGGAAAAAGTGTGGAAGAAAATGATGCTCAACCGAGAGAGCCGCAGCCTTTACTTTTTAACCACAAATGCTCGTCTGACACTAGCTTTGCGACGCTTGTCTATCACTTCACATGTTACATAATGTGTAGTTAGTTCTTTGTGTACTTGGGTTCAAAAAGGTAGGGTAAGTAAACGCCCATCTCATTTTCTCCTCCAACTTCTAAATATTCCAAACATTGTTGTTTTCCCTTTTTTGTAAAGGGACTTTTTTTTAAAGAAGCTGTGCAAGATGAGCATTTGTGGTTAAAAAGTACATAAATTTTGTATAGTTTTAGTAAAATTACCCAATGTTTCGATAGATAAGACTCTTGTTCCTCAGCTGAGATCATGTAGATCTCTTTGAAGCTGCTTTGAAACTGCAGTTTGGACCTTCATCCTGTTGATCAACATTGAAGTCCACTATATGGAGAAAAATCCTGCAATGTTTTCCTCAAAAACCTTGATTTCTTTTTGACTGAAAGACATGACCATCTTGGTTCACAGGAGGGTGAGTAAATTATCAGAAGATTTTTATTGTGGAAGTGCTTTTTTATAGTCAGATTTAATGACATTTGGTTTTAATTATTACTAAATACTAATCACCTATGTGTTCTTGATTTCCCACATTTTGTTTGATTGAATTTCCATTACAGGACAAATGTATAGCATTCAAAACCTCTGTCAGGAGCCTGCAGTGCTGATTTACCACAGGACACAGTCAAACGACACATAAAGCTAATTGACATTGTGGCTTCTGTCAGTTTCTTTGAAATATTCATCTGTATATTTTTTAAAAGAAAAAAAAATATTATTTTTTTTTTTCTAAACGTCATACTAGTTGTGTGGCAAAGCTAGTTGTTTTTGTGTAAATAGCTTCAAGAAAATGTTAGCTTTGAACAAAAAACTGTAAAAGTTGATTTTATGACGCTATATGAAAAGCTTTTCAAAACTGTGGTCTTATTAATATACATGTACATTTTTGTCTTTGAATTCCCTTGTGAATGCAGCTGTCTAGGTATTCTGGAAAAAAAAATGTGTTGGGTTGTCAGCAGGGGTCAGCAGATCCTCTACTATATTACATTGCTGTACATATCCAACTTTCCCTTTTTTATGCTCATAAGTAGTGCTGTTTATTTGAAGTATATGTGAAAAAGTTAAATTTTCATTTTATTAGTAATGATTTCATTTACAGTTTAGATCAACACATTCTTATGTAAGTGATTTCACAGCTTTTGTTTGTAATATTGATGTTAACTCATCTACAGCCCTGTTTGGAAATGTATTTATGTATAGACTTGTAAAAAGACAAAAATGTTTTGTCTGGATTGTTGTGAATGAAGCAAAATAGATACCAATACACATCAGACATTTCCATTTTTATAAAATTCATAGAAGCTTATTGTGTATATAGCGTGACATTCACTTCTGCACCATATTTTTCCCTGGTCACTTGCAAATCCTTTTTGTGAAGACCAGGGGATGCTCTATTGTTTAGTTATGCAAAATGCTTTTAACCTTAGACTGAAAACAAAATGAAAAATATGAGACTTAAACCTTAAAATGGCTTTTCATAGCAAATCATGACACTTCAAACAAGTTTATCCCTCTGCCATCAGGGACCGCTAGGAATATTTTACACAAGTGTGATAGTGATAACACACAGACTTTTTGTTTATAAAGATAATGTATTATTCTTGCTTAACCAGCATATGGTTATAGTTAAGATACCCCCATCCTTCTCCTGAGGTTTTCAAACCAATCCACACAAGTCTTTCATTATGTGTCTAAAAAGAGAAATGGTTTGTTTACCACAAATTACAGTAAATGCAGGATTACTTTGTCCAATCAAACTTTTAGTAAAGGTTGAAATGTTTCAATTAATCAAGACTGAGTCACACTTTAATCACAGTAAATCCCCCATAAGCAGAAATGCAAAAGAGTCGACAACATACAGTCTCTCACTTGTTATCGTACTGAAATAACAGTAGCTACGGGCATCAATAATTCATTCCCTTTATCAAGCGAACCCACCTGTGGATCCAGTCATTCGCTTTTAGAGGACAATTCGTTGAGAAAAATGAGTAGATTCCTGGAAAAACCCATCAGGGAGCTGACTGTCGACTAGAGAACAAAGATACGTCAAACCAAGCGATTAGCAGTGTTTAATGAAACGACTTTTCCACATTTTCCATTAAATGTTGTGGAAAATGCCTATATATATATCATGGATTTGTTTTATCTTGCTATTGACGCATACATCGTTGTATATATATATATATATCATGGATTTGTTTTATCTTGCTATTGACACATACATCGTTGTATATATATATATATATATATATCATGGATTTGTTTTATCTTGCTATTGACGCATACATCGTTGTAAAGGTTAAGTGCAGAAACCCACAAGGCTAGCTGAATGATGTTTTAGTAAAAAAAGTTAAAGTGCAGTACTTGTCTAAAATAATGATTAAAAATATAACCTGGACTGAGGGTTTTCTTGAAGAGTCTCTTGGGTTGGGCTACATCTAATTTTAATTAAGTTCCTCTGGAACTCTGAAATTCAATCAAAGCAACCAGCTGTGGGTTAAAAAGAGAAAACAACTCAAAAACCGGTGAGTTTTCTGTAGCTTCATAAGCTTGTGGAGGCACTCTGAGCTTAATGCATAAAAAAAAAAAAGCACTGCAACCCTTTTCCTCGCTTGGTAACATTGATTACTGTGCTCTCACATTTGTGGTGCTAAGTGAATCTGAGTGCAGATGGATGAAGGACGTGGTTCAGGTTTGAGAGAAGCTCTAAAAGGGTACCAGACACAGGGCGACAGAGAGTAGTAAACTCTGGGGGTGAATAATAAATGTGGAGGAAGACAAATCGCTGCTCCCCAAAGAACATTTCCAAACGAGTAGAGCTTTGACAGATTACAATCGTGACAAATATAGAAAGGGGTCGTTATAAGAGTTTTGCATAGCCTTGTTGTGTACGCTATTCCACGCAACATTCTGCCTAAGGGTAATAAGTCACTAAAGCATAGTTAAGTTCAATGAACCCCGGGTATTAAGACTTATATGGCTTAATATAATGTAAATGATGTACGTGGTAATATGAAATATTTACGTTATTCACAAAATCCACGTCGTTCTATACATGTTTTGTACTATGGGGGCGCTATTATGACGTGAAATGGTTGCACTGTGCGAGCTACGTGCTACCTGTTGGTATTTTTACCGCAACACAACTCTGAAAATAAAATACTGATAGACAACCACAGCTACTGAAAGAGCTTGCAGGTGGCAATGGATATAAGCATAGGCTTAAATCAAATGTCCTACCATCGTTTTCCCCCCACAAGGAGTCTAAACGCCCCCAGATATCGAGTGAAATCCACGCTGAGAAACTCCTTCAGTGGCTGCGGCTTCATGACAGGATGGCATCTAGTGTTTCTTGTCTCTGTTGTTTGTAAGCTCTTTCAGTCGCTGTGGTCTACTAAGAGCCTCAAAGGCATCAGGGCTAAAGTGGAGAGAATAATGATACGGATCTTTTGGAGGTTTTGCCCATTCACAGCACAGGTATCATTGTTTTCTCTTCTTACCATTAGGAAAACAGAGAAGACTAACATCACTTCTATTGTTGCCCTTTGACTGAAAATTACAACCAAAAGCCGCATCATATCAGTATTTTGTTTTCAGAGTTGCGGTAAAAATAGCAACAGGTAGTGCTAGTAGCTCAGGAGTGCAACCATTTTATGTCATCGAAATAATGAAGCCCCCCATAGTTCAAAATATGTATAAAACAATGGATTTTTTAATAACATTTTATGGGTTTTCTGCTATATATTTTTAGTTAGATACATCATTTAGGTTATACAGGTCCTTTTCAAAAAATTAGCATATTGTGATAAAGTTCATTATTTTCTGTAATGTACTGATAAACATTAGACTTTCATATATTTTAGATTCATTACACACATTTGAAAGTAGTTCTAGCCTTTTATTGTTTTAATATTGATGATATTGGCATACAGCTCATGAAAACCTAAAATTCCTATCTCAAAAAATTTGCATATTTCATCCGACCAATAAAAGAAAAGTGTTTTTAATACAAAAAAAGTATTTAACTATTTACAGTTATTATTTCATATTACTTTGGTTGTCTGATAACAAAAATACTTAATCAAAACAATGGAAACAGTTTTGTTGAGAACTTGGCTGCATCACATTACAGTATGTGGGCACCGAGAGGCAAAGAAATGTAATAATAAATGTAGATTTTGCTTGTTCAGAAGAAGTGAAGCTGCCCTGTCCGGCAAATAATATAAACAAGCTTGTGGAAGTAAATTGCTCAGTGCAAAGAAAGAGAAGTAATGGGAACCTGGTGTTTCTATGTTCTTTTTTTCATGTGTCTAATAGACATGAACAAGTTATTTGAAAAACATCTATGACATTTGAAACAAGTTAGTCTTCATGTCGAGTATGGTTTCACTGATAATAAACACATATTTGCTTAAAGCATCCATATTTGTCCATGCCAATGTTGATTAGAGTATTAAAAACTTTAAAAAGTATTAATTTAAGGTACATTTAGAACAGATAAAAATGTGCGATTAATCGCGAGTTAACTCATGAAAACCATGCGATTAATCGCGATTAAAAAAAAATTAATCGATTGACAGCCCTACTTTTTTGTATTAAAAACACTTTTCTTTTATTGGTCGGATGAAATATGCTAATTTTTTGAGATAGGAATTTTGGGTTTTCATGAGCTGTATGCCAAAATCATCAATATTAAAACAATAAAAGGCTAGAACTACTTTCAAATGTGTGTAATGAATCTAAAATATATGAAAGTCTAATGTTTATCAGTACATTACAGAAAATAATGAACTTTATCACAATATGCTAATTTTTTGAAAAGGACCTGTATTGAGCCATATAAGTCTTAGCATGAGTACTATTTATATTAAAACCAAATCTATAAAGGCACTAATCACAGTGTAGGTTTTATGAACAGCAGCATTCTGGCTGCAAACTTTATCAAAGGATATCCTAAGTATAATGTAACTTCCTTCCATTGTTGAAAATTTTCTTTAAACCCGTTCGCTTGGTGCTGCGCACATCTGTTGGTTTCAGCTAAGCCTATTAAAATCAAATCAGCTAAACAATGCATCTTTTTTACTAAAGCGGTCGCTTAGAACTCAATGGCAGACTTGGCAGCAACGAACAAATCAAGGAAATTCCCAGTGTCAGACACTTAACAAGACTAATTTGTTACACAGATGAACACCGATCCCTTTTATCCTTTCTACTCTTAGTACTGCAGCTGATTTTTTTTATATATTTTGTAGCAAAAAATTTTGCTGATTTGGATTGGATTTTTTACAATTTGCAATGCCGTTGCTAAACTTGCAAGCAAAGCAAAATATTCAGGAGGACGTGTGGTCTATGACGGTTTGTGCTTATGTGTTTGTGTTTATACAGTACAGGCCATGTCAAGTTCAGCTTTGCACTTGTTCCAGGAAGCTTAGGCTGAAGAAAACCACAGATATATTTTGATCCGACCGAACCATGGGCCGCTTCCTGTGTGAGAATACAAAGTTCATTTTGTGAACACGATCAGCGCACAAGTAGTTTCACCTTTGCAGCAAATGACCTTGCGGTTTGCTTAAGACATCCTTTCACATCCAAATCTTCAAATCACATAGGCTTGACACTGACAAAAAATGTGTCACACTGGGAAACAACAGGATATTCAGGCTTAGGCTAAACTGTCAAGGTTACATTTTATTGTTATTTCTACTTTTTGAACTACTCTTTGATGGGGCTATTATGATTTTATGATAAAATGGTTTAAAAATCCAATACAGCAAATCATGGAGAGCCAGTGAAGTAAGCAAGAGTTTATTTGCAAAACGTAACTGAAAATGTATGTATGACTGAAAGTCTAAATTAAAATTCTGACATTAAAAGACAATCAAATGTCATAATTTTCACAATTGTAATAATTCACTTTTCATCTCATAATTATGACTTATTATGTCATATTTTATTTCATGTCTTCCAGTCAAACCAAAAATTATTCAGACATTAGATATCATTTTAGATTTTTTTTTTTTACTAGTGGGTGCAGAACACTATAGTTCATTTATGTAAGCGATGATAGCTAAATAAAGTAAACTGTGACATATTATACCCAAAAGTTCTTCACACATTGGACTACCAGTAAAATTGCTAACACATTTGGGACCATAAAATTTGATTTGACACTTTGACCTGACCAACTTTCTTTCAAAGTTTTCTGATATTATCAAGATGAATTTGTTCTGGCACAGTTTAACATAGTTCTTATCATATGTTATTTCCATTTTCTACTCTATAGCGAATAAACTGTGATAATGTGAGAAATTCTGAAGGTGTCTGAATACATTTTGGTTGGACTGTAATTCATTTGTGATTATCAAGATGAATTTGTTCTGTCACAGAGTTCTTGTCATGTTTTATTACCATTTTCTAAACTGTAGTGAATAAACTGTGAAGGTGTCTGAATAAATTGTGGTTTGACTGTATCTGCCATAATTATGGCAATTTCGACTTATGCATAATAAGGCATAATTATGACCAAAGTATGTTTTTTTTCTTACGTAGTGAAAATGGGCTTTCTTACTAATGGTTGTATTTCTTATAATATATATTTCTGTAATCATTTAAATAAGGACTCATTTGTATTCATGTGTAGCTCTCTCATCTGTGCACCATCTTTTCTCTGAGTCATTATAATCTGCCATTAGCCCCTTTATATTTACAACAGATTTTCATATGTATCTGTATCTTTGAATCAGGCCTTCAGTATGAAAGCCTCACAGACATATTGAAACTGTCTGTCTCTCATTTATTCTCAATAACTCTAAGAGACTCTAAGATTTTGCATTGTTAACAATATACCTTGTGATTGCGCTAAACATTCCCAGTTCAATGTTCCGTCAATAAGAAAACTCCTTCTTTTTTTGTTCAGTCAAGGCACTGAGATAATCTAGTGGCTCATATAAGTAAGCTTCCATTATCCATATTGTTTCTGGTTTATCTTATATCTGAGGGCCATTTGAGTTTTCAATCTTTAGACATTGGTAAATACTGAACTTGTAGAGTGACAATCGATTTCCTATAGCTGTTAGTTGAAATTGGACCAGTTGGACCAATCAATTGTTGCACCCTGTGGAGGTGCACAAACTACACCACTTCTCAATTTCAGCATGGAGCTAAAGGGGACTCCAAGGTTGTATGCAAAATGTAGCTTCTTTTTATTCGCTTCTTTTTATTCTGTAGACAAGACAAAATATTTCAATTCATTTAATAACTTGTCTAGGCCGGCCGGCAAGATACAGCCTAGCCTCCTTATCGGAAACAGGAGTCAATTACTGAGCTACATGCACACATGTAATTCACTGCATATCATCACTGAGCACAGCAACATTCAATCCCTTAGACTCCCAGTGAACGAGAGATTATCACACGTGTTCACAGTCAATAATACAGACATCAAACTGCGCAGAGCACAGAAGCTCCTGCTCCTCTCTTCAAGAAACAGAGGTGATTATCTAAACTGTCTGGGCTGTAGCCAAACCTTGCCTTAAAACTAATAAAATAAAAAATTTAAAGTAAAAAAAAACCCCTAGCCTGCTAGGGTTTATTTTTTGAATCACTCTATTGATGTCGGAATGAAACCATTCATGAAAATTGAACAATTTATTACCAATTTGGTTTTATAAAATATATATTCTGAAGACAGTTTTGTCTGTACATTTAAAGTCAGTGGGATCCAAAACAACACTACTAGATTTTTTGCATGGGAAAAAAAAGTTCTGCACAAGGATACATTAAATTGATCGAAAGTGACTGTAAAGACATTTATCATGTCACAAAAAATGTTTCAAATAAATGTTTCATCACTGAATTCTAAAATAGAATGCATCAGTTTCCACAAAAATATTAAGCATCACAACTGTTTTCAACTTTGAGAATAATAAGAAAGTGTAGCAACTCAGTGTAACAGAATGATTTCTGAAGGATAATGTGACACTGAAGACTGAAGACTGAAGTAATGGATTCTGAAAATTCAACTTTGTCATCACAGGAATGAATTACATTTTACAATGTATTAAAATAGAAAACTATGGAAGCTTGTTTTGCCACTAAATAAAAAATAAAAAAGGTAATTGCGACTTTCTCAGAGAGTTTATGTCTTGCAATTCTCAATTTATTTCTTAAATTTATTTGTAAGTTTATATCTCACAGTTCTGTCAAAAAATTCACAATTGCAATTCATGTCATGCATATCTGAGAAAAAAGGTAAAAACTTTAAAAACAAAAAATTAGAAAAGGCATTTTTTTTTTGCAATTCAGTTTTTTTTTCTCACAATTATGAATTTATATCCCACTATTCTGACTTTTTAACTCACAACTGCAAGTTTATATCACGCAATTCTGAAAAAAAAAATCAGAATTGTGACACAATTCTGAGAGAAAAGTCAGAATTGTGATTTTACACCTGTTAAAATTCTGACTTAATAATTTGCAATTGCAAGTTTATATCTCACAATTCTGATAAAAAGTCACAATTAAAAAAATAGAAAACAGTTAATTGAAATTGTAATTATATTTCACAATCTTTTGGTTTTGCTATATTTTTAATGAAACAAATGCTGCCTTGGTGAGCATAAGAGGCTTCTTAAAAAAAAACCTTACTCCAAACTTTGAAACAGTTGTGTATATGACAAAGAACCCCAGCTGTACCTCAACCTGAATTGCTTAAGTTGACCCTCACCTTGTTACAAAAGCCTTGTAAAAGGCCTCACTGTGTTGCTAATATCCTCCCTTCACTAGCATTATTTTCTGCCAGCTGTTTCTCCTCTGGATATTCACTTGTGTCACTGCATAATCACACTTCCAGCTTCCGTGACTGACAGTCAATTGAAAATTCTTATATGTGATATCTTTGGTCCCAGTTGAGGGTTGGAATATGTTCGCTCATACTTTGTTTTTGAATCCTCAGGCTGTGAAGCTGAGAAAACTGATGACAACCTAAACAGCCTCTTTCCTGCTTCAATGGCTCTGTGACGCATGTGATCTGCACTGATGTACAACCACCCGCAGGGTGAATGACAGCAGGTGAGATCCCGCGCCACAGATGGAATTACACCTATGTTGGTTTTGTTTGCGTTTATTTGCTTCTCAGAATTATTTTTGATAAGCGTGGTAATTAATTAGACTGTTTATGACATGTTTATGTTTCTGTGTTTGGTAGAAATTGTTCTCATATACTTAATCTTAGTCAGCAGGTACAGCTAATCCCCATCTGCGTGGCAGCATGGGAATGAAGCGGGCAGGTGGCAGAAAGGTAGAGATGCATGAATACCAACACGTCTTTCTCTGAGCTTCAGCAAAATCTGACCTTTTCTGCCTGAACTCATTTTCACAGAAAGCCTGGGGTTTACTACATTGCCATTTCATTGAATTATCATACCGGGGCTGTGCGTTCATGAAGTAAACTTTGAGTCATCCCATTATATGGTGCAATGTTGCACAGAAATTTACTTTAGCAATCAGTCATTTTCAGAAATGCTTTTTAATAGTCCATCCTAAGAAATCTTCTTGCTAAGAAAGTTCTCAGTCGTCTGAGGTTGTATGTCTACTTTTGGCTTGACTTTTCAAGTCGACAGTCTGAGGCATTAATTAACCGAGGATTATTGCATTATTAATAGTGAACATCCCACAGTCAGTGAAACGACTTTCATTTCCCTTGTGTGCGATATTGCTACAGGGTAGTCAGTTATTACAGACATCACTAGACGCATGATTCATTCAAACGCAAACTGCTCTGTGTGCTGAGATATTTCTAGTTCCCGCGTATATATACACAGTAGCATCTCATTGACGAAAAACCCAATTTTTGTAAAAATCACAATTTATAGGTGCATTGAAAATGAATGACATGGAGCAGTGACATGAGCTTCACTATCTTGTGTTATGGCAGTGCTACATTTAATTAGCAAGTTGCCCAAGGCTTCAGAAAAGTTCAGCCAAGGATATTCTAATGAACATCGCCTGAAAGAAAGTCCCAGACTGACAGAACACATGTACGAGTTCTATGACATTTAAATCGTTCAGTCAGACTTACAGTTTAGGTGCTGCTGGACTTAATTGTTTTTTTTTTTACTTAATATTCTTTTACAGTATTTGCAAACTGCTGACTTGTTCCTCAGTTTGGAAAAACATGTGGAAGCACAAGGATTGTAATACAATCATAGCCCAGCAGACCTTAAATAAACATTTAAAGTAAGCAACAGTCACAACTGTCTATATATGCCATAACATTTAAACATGCAAAGTTATATCTAATCTGTCAATTTCTTGTCATATGTAGCTAAAAAAGACTTGGCATCCATGCAAGGAAACCAAGAAGATATAGATATCTGTACATATATATTATATATATGTGTATACACTAACAGTAAAAAGTTTTTGAACAGTGTGATTTGTAATATTACAATTACAAGTCTCTTCTGCTCACCAAGCTTGCATTTATTTAATCCAAATTACAGCAAAAATAGTGTAATTTTGAAATATTTTTACTAGTTAAAATAACTATTTTCTATTTGAGTATATTTTAGAATGTAATTTTATTCCTGTGATCAAAGCTACATTTTCAGAATCATTACTTATTATATACACTATACCTTCAAAGGCTTGGAGTCAGTATTTATTTTTTTTTGTTCTTCTGAACTTTCTATTCATCAAAGAAACCTGAACAAATTCTACTTTTCAACATAATAGATTAATAATAAATGTTTTTAAGCAACAAATCAGAATATTAAAATGATTTCTGAAGGATCATGTGACTGGAGTAAAGATGCTAAAAATTCAGCTTTGAAATCACATGAATAAATTACATTTTAAAATATATTCAACTAGAAAACATTTATTTTAAATAGTAAAAATATTCACAAATTTTACTGCTTTTGCTGCACTTTGGACCAAATAAATGCAGGTTTGGTAAGCACTAAGAGACTTCTATAAAACATAAAAAAATCTTACTGTTCAAAAACTTTTGACTGGTAGATATACATATAGAGAGAAAGAAAATTTATCTCATTCTTTGATATTTGATCACTTTTATCATCATAAAATGTATTAAACATGTATTACTCCAGAGTTTCCCAAACTGGGGTTAATGTACAAACTGCAGTGGGTTTGATAAAATGCTAATAAATAATTCAATTCATTTAAAAGTTAAATGATTATTTTTAAATAAAATCAAAACAAAAAACTTGAACATGAAAACAACAATGACATCACATCTCCAAATGGCATGAGACACAGTAGAATTTTTAGAAAGGAAACTTTAAAAGAGAAAAACAGGATTTAGGGAAAATCAGTTATGTATAATTTGCTGCCATTGTGTGAATAATAATTATGCAATCCACAAAAAAGTAACTGTAATCTGATTATGAGCATTTTAAAATGTAATATAATCGAAATTGACCCTTCGCAAACTTACTGTTGCTGCATCCGACAAATACATCGCGAAGCAAAGAGGAAACTGAAAACTCGCCAACAGACAAGACAGAGCAGGTTACTTTTGGTATTAAACAAAGTCTCAGGTTTCAGATTTTGTCTTTTTTAAAGAAATCCAAACAGTAAATACTGTTTTGTGGCTTTGACAGATCGCTGTAGCGCTTCAGTTCAAGTGGTATTACTAGTTATAGCACAAAATAAACATGAATGAACATCAGGAAATACATCAGTACACACCATTTTTCAAGTTCAAGTCCTCCGATGTTAAAATACTCGTCTGTCTGGTTTGTTTGTTGGACAAAATGGCAGAACTCCTGGTGAAGCGTCAATTGCGAGTATTTTATTTTTGCAATCAGATTACATAATCCGGATTACATGTAATCAGTTACTACCCAGCATTTTATCTATGTATGTGTATATCTAGTATACCACATTTGCTAAAACACTACATAGATTACTGTATTTCACAAGGCAGTGTACTTAACTATCATTTCCAGTATGATACATCAACTGGAAGTAATATCAGATGGGGTTTTAAACACTCTTTGACACCTTCTGCCTAGATTGTTTTATGAAATGCTTTAAGAGTACCTGTGAGGAACTAATTGTACTCTGCTGGGAATCAAGATATACGGAAACTCCTATGCACACTGGCAAAAGTGAAGTCTTCATTAGCAAAGTGTTTACGGTCTAACTATTTTAAGGCAAGTTTTCATTTTTAGGTACATTTAGTTCATTTTTTAATCTAAAGTGTTTTGTTAGACTACTTTTAGTGCAAAGACGTTTGAATTTCTTTCAGAGCTGCCTAACTGGGCTTCTTGGCTGGGTGCCCTGGTTTAATGCAATGTTCGATCTGGGAGTGTTCCAGATTCTGGACGCAGTGTCCATCGTCCCCCACTCACTGCGGTCGTAAACTAGCCAATTAATGTAAAAGCTTCAGGGATATCATCAATAAGACAGAGACATTTTCAACCAGTGTGTGACACAGCAATGGTTTTAGTGTCGGACAAGAGCCGTGGGGCTTTAAAATAGCATCTCTGAAAGTGATAAAAGTAACTATTACGTAAGGCTGTAAGGCCTCAGGTGGCTATTTACTACTGCTCTTTTGTGTGGCCTGAGGTGGTGTGTGTATGTGCATGCACAATGTGAACACAGTAGGGAACATTGTTATATCAGTGGAAGTCAAAAATTTACACACACATTGCAGAATCTGCAAAATGTTAATTATTTTACCAAAATAAGAGGGGTCATACAAAATGCATGTTATTTTTTATTTAGTACTGACCTGAATACGATATTTCACATGAAAGACGTTTACATATGTGACTCTGGACCACAAAACCAGTCTTAAGTCGCTGGGGTATGTTTGTAGCAATAGCCAAAAATACATTTCATGGGTCAAAATTTGTGATTTTTCTTTTATGCCAAAAATCATTAGGAAATTAAGTAAAGATCATGTTCCATGATGATTCTTTGTAAAATTCCTACTGTAAATATATCAGTAATATGCATTGTTAAGAACCTAATTTGGAGAACTTTAAAGGTGATTTTCTCAGTATTTTGATTTTTTTGCACCCTCAGATTCCAGATTTTCAAATAGATGTATCTCGACCAAATATTGTCCTATCATAACAAACCATACACCAATAGAAAGCTTATTTATTGAGTATTCATATGATGTATACATCTCAGTTTTGTAAAATTTAACCTTATAACTGGTTTTGTGGTCCAGGGTCACATATAGTCCACAAGAGAAAATAATAGTTGAATTTATAAAAATTACAATGTTCAAAAAGTTTACATACACTTGATTCTAAATACACAGCTGTTTTTTTTTTTTTTGTTTTGTGATAGTTGTTCATGAGTCCCTTGTTTGTCCTGAACAGTTAAATTGGCTGCTGTTCTTTAGAAAAATCCTTAAGGTCCCACAGATTCTTTCGTTTTTCATAATTTGTGTGTATTTGAAACCTTTCCTACAATGACTGTATGATTTTGAGATCCATCTTTTCACACTGAGGACAACTGAGGGACTCATAAGCAACTATTACAGCGGGTTCAAACACACACTGATGCTCCAAAAGGAAACACAATACATTAAGAGCTGGGGGTGAAAACTTTTGAACAGAATAAAGATGTTTACATTTTTCTTATTTTGCCTAAATATCATATTTTTTTCATTTAGTACTGATCTTCAAATTTAAATTTTGTACGATCCCTCTATTTAAAGAATTCACTGATGCATAAATGTATTTTGATTTCTTTTCTATATAAGGTCATATAAACTTACAGTAATAAGGCCAGTGCTTTGAACTGGAAAAAAGCTAAAAGTCAGCATTCTGCAGGTGGTACCAGATAAATCCAGGCACTGTTTTGGCTTAATAAGGCCAAAGAGATAAACCTCGTCCCAATATGGCACACATGACACAGGTAGTTCATAATGCACCTGAGATGCATTAATATGAATTACACGTGCTCATAAGCCACACTGTTTATTGCGCAGGTTGCTGTTTTATCACCGTTGAGAGTTTTGCACATTTGTTCATCAGGAGGAGCTGCTGACTGGAGGAGGCTGAAGCTATAAATACAACAGAAACCATTTGATGGCTAGAGTAATTTTAGCTGCTGCAGATGTTATCTAGTAAACAGTCAGTGATATCAACACGTTCCCCTTTCAGAAAGGCGCATGCTTGGCATCTGGGTTTGTGATATCAAGACATGTCTCTGATGCTGTCTGTGATGTCATGAGATTTTAAGGGAGAAGGGGACTGAGAGATAAGCAAACTAACACACAAGCTGCATGGAAATGAATGAATGTTTTTTAAAATATATATATTTTCTTATCTTTTCACCGAAATCCTGCCAGCATTTCTCTGTATGAGCTTTTACTGATCGGCAACAGAGCTCAGTCTCAGAATAGAAAGTGAAATCTGTTTAAAAAAACATGAAGAGAGAAAAAAAAAAACATGATTTGTAATTTTAATTAGCTGTGGCTGTTTCTCATCTGTTTGCATGTGATGCTGTTATCATGTGTTGTTTTTATAATAAGGGCAAAGAATATGTTGATTCAAACAATGGTTTACACAAGTGTTACTCTATTAATCTTCATGTTGTTCCAACCTGTATGACTGACTTTCTTCTGTAAGGAGATGGTAGACAGAACATCTTGTTCTTTTAAAAGTGAATGGTGACCAAAGGCTGTCAAGATCCAAAGAAGTCCCTGTAATGTGGCATAACAGACTGGTGTGTCATTTTTGAAGTGTTTTAAGCCATTTTAATTCATTATTAACTGAGAATCCTTTTCTGTGATGACTTTTGAATATTCATTTGTTCATAGTATAGTTAATTGCATTTTTAATTTAATTTAAATTTTACATTTCACAAAATATGCTTCTTTATGTTCTGCAATAGAAAGAAAGTTATACAGGTTTGGAATGAAACCAAAATGAGTAAATAACGACAGGAAAAGTTCACCCAAAAATAAAAATTCTGTCATTAATTACTCACCCTCTTGACATTGTTTGTGTTCCCTCAAGACATTGTTAAATTAGTCATGAATGTGCGTCAAAGACTGAGACAGAGGATAAGAAATAGTTGAATAAACTATAGTTGAATAAAAACAAGTATTCTCGAAGCTTCATAACATTACGGTTGAACCACTGATGCCACATGGACAATTTTAATGATGTCCTTACTACCTTTTTGGGCCTTGAACATGGTAGTACCATTGCTGTCTATGCAGGGTCAGAAAGCTCTCAGATTTCTTAAAAATATCTTCATTTGCGTTCTGAAGATGAACAAAGGTCTTATGGATTTGGAAAGACATGAGTGTCAGTCCCAGCCTTATTGGTCAGTTTAGCTTGATATAATTTTGTCACATGCTCTGATCTCTTATCAGGTGCAGTCAGCCTGGACAGCAGAGACAGGTTCATATCTCTCTTCATCTTTTAAAAGCTCTGACGGCTAACTTGAATGATTGCTCTAACCTGTGGTTTAGCCCGGGGACTTGTCTCTTTGAAACATGTAAGGCCTATTTTTACCCCAGCCATAGCGGTTTGCCCTATGAACCCACTCCTCAAACATCTCAAACAGTTTTGTCTTTAGGCAACATGTGCATCAGCAAGCCTGCAGTAAAAATAATGCCTTCTAAGAAACTCTATATTTTGAGAAGTGCACCAGTATCTCAAAAAACAATCAAAGTTATGCAATATTAGATGATTCTTCTGGAGTATTTTTTTTTTCATTTGTGCAACAAACCATTATATTTTCAGTAGTTGTATTTCTCTTCAGCTACCTCTTTCTTTACTGTTTTTTTGAAGAATTCATTTGAGTTATGAACTGTTCAAATGGCCCAGAAACATAGTAAGGACATTGTTAAAATAGTCCATGTGACATAAGTGGTTCAGCCTGAATTTTATGTTACAAGAATTCTTTTTGTGCACAAAGAAAACAAAAATAATGACTTTATTCAACAATTTTTTCTCTTAAGTCAGCCAAAAGTATTCTTGTTTCTTACTAACATTATGGTTGAACCACTGATGTGAACTCACATGTACTATTTTAACAATGTCCTTACTATGTTTCTGGGCCATTTGAACATTGTAGTTGCGTTGCTGTCTAGGGTCAGAAATCTCTTAGATTTCATTAAAAATATCTTAATTTGTGTTCCAAAGATGAACGAAGATCTAACAGGTTTGGAACGTCATGAGGGTGAGTAACAGCGCCGGCGCTCTGCACACGCACACCACGCACTGCGCGTGGGGCACCAAAAATCTGGGTCGTGAAAAATCATCACAACAGGCTACTAGTATAAATAACAAATAAAATATGTCTAAAGCATGTTGATATACAAAAGCACATTCAGGTATAAAACAATGTTAAATTCAACATTAAACTAATATAAAAGTGTTTATATTCACCGCCTGTGTTTTATCCTATTGATAATTATTGTAAGATAAACGCTAAAACGCTTGTGTTTTCTGAGTCAGTGTCTAGCAAGGATGAAGTTGCCGATAGCCATTTCCTCTTTGGACGCGCCTTTAGAGAAAAAAATAATCTTTAGAGACTACATAATGAAATAGTTTTTGTTTCTGATTTGTTCTATTTCATTAAGTAATAATTTAAAGCTTTCTATAAATACATGCATCTTGTCTGTGAGTTATGTATTTGCTGAGTTTTGCTGAGAAGAACTCCTGTTGAGATGACATGAGGGGATCATGTTTGTTTTCAACGTTTCAAGCACCGTTTGCAACATTTTGTTGATATTGTGAGTGCACACAAATAAAAGTAGACCCTTTACAGTTCCGAATAATGTATTACTCGTACCTTTATGAGCAAAAATGACGGAATATTTTAAATTGTTTCCACTGCAAAATTGCAAGTGATTGCGCTGGCTCCTCATGTCCTGCAAAGCGGCTCTCCGTACAAACGATTGCATTTGTGCCTAATTAATACCGCACATTTATATTATTTTAATGTTGAAATGAACATTGTTTTATACTTTAACTCTTTTAGGCCTAGATCTATATTTATTTTAGGCAAGTCGTGATTATCTGAGAAGGCAAAATTGATCAAACACAACATGATCAACTCATTCTCTGCCGCTGGCCACTTGGTCGTTACTTTAAAAAACAAAAACTTATATTTAACGAACAAAAAATGCTCCAAACGTTTTTTCTAAATTAACTTAATAAAAACGAAACGAAATATAATCACTTTGCGTTACATACAAAACTGGACTATTTTAATAGCTGAAACAATAGTGCAGGGCTCTTATCTGTGTGACAGCAATGCTCACCGTAAATAATTGTAATTATTATAATTATTATTTTAATTTGTAGACTAAATAAATGTGTGCTTAGGGCACCCAAATAGCTAGCGCTGGCCCTGGTGAGTAATTAATGACAATTTTCATTTTTAGCTGAACTATCCCTTTAAAAATGTCATAAAATGTATTTAATTTTACAACAGCAATAAAGTCATACATTAGCAAGTGAATTTCCAAAGCATTTAGCACCATTTTAGTAGACTGTGTAGCAAATTATATGTTGGCATCAATGCTTTTCTTGAATCACAACTGGAATATGTTGTATAAAGAAGCTTAGTGTGTTCCTTAATTTTCTTTTGCTGAATTTGGCAACTAATAGAGTGATGTAAGTTGTTTGTTTAATTTTGTCATTTACTTGTGCTGTTTTGCATTAACAGTTGAATTAATTTTGCCCTGCAAGATTGATCAATGCTTACACAGATGCCAATGGTGGAAGAGCACAAGAGACATTCAAGACTCTCTACCAAGGACCACATGAGTTATATGGAGCCCAAGGAACGTAGACGGTGCTATTTAATAAACACAAGTGCTGTTCACATCTGACCTTCATGATTCACGTGCGTACATTCTCGTGATTCAGTGGAAATCACTGTTTTTTTTCCCTACCCTGTAGGGGATGTTAGACAGTTTCAGGAGAGCACATAAAGACCATCTCTGTTTATGGGGCTGCACTGTCCCTGCAATAACCTAAGATATACTGCCTTAAATAGTCTGATGAGCAGCTGCAGAAATGCTGGAAAACATGCTTACACAATGTTGAGCACACCGATGATGTCATTTCCTGGAGATGAATTCATTTGTAAATACTAATAAACCAGGTCTCCCTCAGTGACAGCTGATTCTGAGACCATTCAGCATGCTCAAACAGCTAGTTCAGTATTTTACTTACCTATTTACATTCCAGATGTTCTTTTTCTTAAAGGGAACCCCTGGTATTAAGACTTATATGGCTTAAAGATATAGTTCACCCAAAAACGAAAATTTGATATTTATCTGCTTACCCCCAGAGCATCCAAGATGTTGGTAACTTTGTTTCTTCAGTAGAACACAAGCAACGATTTTTAATTTAAACTGTCATATAATGGCACTCAATGGGATCCACAGCTTTGAGAGTCAAAAAAGCATGCACAGACAAAACCAGATTAAACCCTGTGGCTCGTGGCATGATTATTTCGATGAGGTGAAATGCTTGCACTCGGTGAGCTACCTGTTGCTATTTTTACCACAACACAACTTTGAAAATACTGATATGATGACACATTGTGCAGCTTTTTGTTGTAATTTTCAGTCAGAGGGCAACAAGAGAAGTGATGTAAGTCTTCACTGCTTTTCCTAGCAATAAAATGAAGAGAAAAGAATGAGAAGATGCTTGTGGATGAATAAAACTTCCTAAAGACCCGTGTCTTTGTTCTTTTCACCTTAGCCCTGATGCCTTTGAGGCTTTTAGTCGACCATAGCTACTGAAAGAGCTTACAGACGGTAGAGACAAGAAACGCTGGATGCAATCCAGGCAGGATGTAAATATGTTGACTCTTGTTATGACACCGCAGCCACTGACAGAGTTTCTCAGCGTGGATTTCTCTCGATATCCGGGGGCATTTAGACTCCTTGTGGAGAAAAATCAATGGTACAGCATTTGGTACAGCATGGCCACCTGTAAGCTCTTTCAGTAACTGGTAATCATATCTGTATTTTTTTATTTATTTTTTTTGAGTGTTGCGGTAAAAATAGTTTCAACTTTCAAAATGCACCTTTAAAAGGCTCTAAAAGATCCTAACTGAGGAAGAAGGTTCTAATCTAGCGAAACTATCGGTTATTTAATAAAAAAACCCAATCAATTTATACACTTTTTAACCTCAAATTCTCGTTTCTGCATTGCGCAGACATTTTCATTTTCATTTTGCCTCAAAAGGCGTTTGACCTTCTTTGCACGTTCACTTTGTAAACACTGGGTCGGTACTTCTGCAGTGATCTATGATTTTGAGATTGGAGTTTTTCGTCATACCCTAACTGTATTAAACCTGAGTGCACAGATTACACATGCACATCTGAGGTTAAAAATGTTTTTTAGAAAATAACAGATCGTTTTGCTAGATAAGACCCTTCTTCCTCAGCTAGGATCATTTAGAGCCCTTGGAAGCTGCATTTAAACAGCATTTTGAAAGTTCAAACTCACGGGCACCATTGAAGTCCACTATGTGGAGAAAATTCCTGAAATATTTTCCTCAAAAAACATCATTTCTTTACGGCTAAAGAAAGAAAGACATGAACATCTTGGATGACAAGGGGGTGATTATCTGTTATTGGTAATTTTTTTGTTCTGGAAGTCAACTAATCCTGTAATACCTAGGGTTCCCTTTAGAATCACAAAAGAAGATATTTTGATATATGTCCATACATGTTTATTTTTGACTACACTAGACTTTTCTCTATGGCTTTTTTAGTACTTAAAGGCATAGAAAGTGTGCTTTTAGTGCAACCGATGACTGACCTTGGTATGAATCATCCTTTACAGGCTTTTCGGCTTTCTAAATTTCGGAGGCTATACTATAATTGACTATCGTGGGTCCCTGCGGAGTCAAACGGCGAAAGTATGCAGCAGTGGGTGAGTGACTCTTTCATGTTGGCAGTCTAAGAGCTTGGCACAATCTCTGATAATACTGAGCGAAGACAGAAACAAGGACACTTCAATGCTGTTTTGTTTTTTTTCCTGAGAGTAAGATTAAAGTGTCCTGGCAAATATCACGCAGCTAATTTGGATTGTCATGTGCATATTGTGTCACATTGTATCAATAAATCCACAGTCTGCTTGACCTAATAAAAGGGTTTAGCACAACTGGAGAAACTCCTGACAGCTTGATGGAATTCGCTCTCCTCTAAAAAATCTCTAATCTCTTTAAAAGCTTCTCCTGGCCGAAGATATTAGTATGAGTCAGATATAATGTAAATTTTCTAGCCGCGTCAAAACTCAAGGTTGAGTTGGGTCAAATACGAGAGTTTAGAAAATATTTTTAGGCCTCCCGACTCAAAGAGGAACACATGACAGAATCAGGTGCCTATTTCATGGAAGTTATGACGCATGCATGTTGTTGATGTTCAACCTTCTGATCTCACAGACGTTTTGGTCTTTCATTTATATGCTGATTTCCGTCCCGAGTGAAATTGAAATTGTATTTAAATAGCTCTCCAGGTCTGCAGCAAGAGATAAAAAGTGATTGATTGGTTATGAGTGACGTCAAATTAAATGTATGTATTTTGCACATAGTTTTGTCTAAACATGGACAATTTTTATTTACATTTATATAAGCTGTGGAAGCTGCCTGTTTTAATTAATGAACGGTATAATGCCAAACTTTTCTCAAATGTCTAAACCAAGTACACAGCATTTCATTGCTGCTAATACATTTTTTAATACTAGTCCTCGGAGAAAATGATGGGAATGTCATAAAATATTATTGTCATTGTCTTTATCTCAGTGAAGTCAGCCACAAAAACTGTCTAATGAATAGTTAAATAAAAACCAAAAATAAAAGGAAAAGACCTACTTTAATCTTAAATAGAAAGTTTACTCAAAAAGACAACAAAAATGACACAAAAGTGAGTAAATGATGACAGAATTTTCATATTTTAAACGATCCCTTTTTGAAAAAGGGATGTTTCATAATACAAAAACAACCCCTAACTATGCATTTGCATGCATTTGTTTGTATTCCTGAGAGAATTATGCTCATATGGAGTTTACAGAGCCAGAGGCCATTAATGTCAAAAGGCCTGTGAAATCTCTTTCTGTCAAGTCTCTTGTTCCCTTAGACAGCAGTGATTTCATTTTAGTATAGCAAATGAATGACTAGGTTGCGGGCATGCTGACTTTGTTTAGCCTGGAGGGGATAACCGTTCATAAGTCAGAGCCGGAATGAGTAGAAAGCCATTGTCTGCTTCAGTCAAATGGGGCTTTTAGTGGAAATTAATTTTACTGAAATAGCTGAATCGTTCCATCTTTCTTTTATCCACTTGTCTTCATCAATCCTCTGCACTTGACTATGCAGAAATATTCTCATATTGGATGAAATAAAAAAATGTTTTGTTAAGCGAGACGGAATGGTCTAAGGTTAATTGAGTTTACTTTACTCGATGTGAGGCCCGTGTGAAATTTCTGAAAGCTCACAGCATGAGAATTTGTATAGGAAATATTTGCATACACAGACACAGGCCTCTTAATTAGCACAGATTTTAGTTCTTCTCATTGGTTTTGTTTCTCTCTTTCAAATTTTTCCTACAGATTTTCTTACAAATGTTGGACTATGAGTGGGATGTTGCTGTGATCACCAAGAGCTGACAAATGAGACAGGGAGTTGCTCAATGGGAGCCTCTGACCTCATTCTATATAATAATCCAGATTAATGAACTTCTTTGTCAGCATTTCTTAGTATAAAATGGTGCATGTTTTTTCACACTACTCACGGTAAGAGCATTTGCATCTATTTTGTGCTTGAGTCCGGGTGTTATCAGAACAGGAAAGCATGCTTTTATGTTGAACAGCATCTATTATAACAATAGCAGCGCTGAACAGTTCAAAATGCTGTTGCTCATTAGAATTGTAGATTTTGCAGCAGGCTCACTGTTGGAATGAAGAAACATTCGTTGAAAATATGAAGTATTAAATCTAGTACAGAAAGGTCCTTTGGCCCTTTTTTACAAAACGTGTAGTGATTTAGTAATATACACTACCAGTCAAAAGTTTTTGAACAGTGGGATTTGTAATGTTTTTTAAAGAAGTCTTTTCTGCGCACCAAGCCTGCATTTATTTGTTTCAAAGTACAGCAAAAGCAGTAATATTGTGAAATATTTTTACTATTTAACATAACTGCTTTCTATTTAAACACATTTTAAAATGTAATTTATTCCTGTGATCAAAGCTAAATTTTCAGCATGCTTTTTTTTTCAGTGTGACATGATTCTTCAGAAATCATTCTGATATGCTCATTTGCTGTTCAAGAAATATTATTTTTAATAATATTTAATACAGTTGAGTACATTTTTTCAGGATTCTTTAATGAATAGAAAGATCCAAAGATCAACGCTTATCTGAAAACGTTTTTGTAGCATTATAAACTATACCATTCATAAGCTTGGAGTTAGTATAATTTTCTTTTTTTCTTTTTTTGGAAAATAAATGATATGAATTAATACTTTTATTTAGCAAGGATGCTTTAAATTGATCAAAAGTATGATAAAGACATTTATAATTTTTTACAAAAGATTTCTATTTCAAATAAATGCTGTTCTTCTTAACTTTCTATTCATCATAGAACCCTAAAAAATTCTATTCAGTAATTCAGTATTACAGCTTAAAATATATTCAAATAGAAAAAACTTATTTTAAATATAGTAAAAATATTCCAGAATTGTATCGTTTTTGCTGTACTGTGATTTCAAAGCTGAATTTTTGGCATTGTTACTCCAGTCTTCAGTGTCACATGATTCTTTAGAAATCATTCTAGTATTCTGATTTGCTTCTTGAAAAACTTTTTTATTATTAATATGTTGAAAACAGCTGAGTAGAATTTTTTCAGGGTTCTTTGATGAGTAGAAAGTTTCGACGAACAGCATTTATCTGAAATATGAAATCGTTTGTAACATTATAAATGTCTTTATCATACTTCTGATTAATTTAAAGCATCCTTGCTAAATAAAAGTATTAATTTATATAATTTCTTTTCCAAAAAAAAAGAAAGCTTTTGAATGGTAAAGTGTATAATGTTACCAGAGATTTTTCAGATAAATGTTGATCTTTGGATCTTTCTATTCATTAAAGAATCCTGGAAAAAAGTACTTAACTGTTTAAAATATTAATAATAATATAATAAATGTTTCTTGAACAGCAAATCAGCATATTAGAATGATTTCTGAAAGATCATGTGACACTGAAGCCTGGAGTATGATTCTGAAAATTTAGCTTTGATTTAAAAATATATATTCAAATAGAAAACAGTTATTTTAAATATTAAAAAAGTGTCAAAATTGTACTATTTTTGCTATACTTTGGATCAAATAAATGCAGACTTGGTAAGCAGAAGAGACTTTAAAAAACATTAAAAATCATATTGTTCAAAGAATTTTTGACTGGTAGTGTAAAACTAAATAAATAAATAAAATTCTACTGTTTTCCTGACCAAAAAGCTAGCGTTTTTGGAGCCGCATTCATGACTCTGAAAACTGACAAAGTGACAGTGTAATTCTGCAGTACCGGCAGCAAGACTTAAAAGATTTACTAAGACCCAATAAATCTTAAAAGCCTTCAATCCTGGAGTGACTGATATCGACTGAGTGACTACTCCAAGATGACAGGCAGTAGTTTTTGAGGAATTTTGATTTTGATAACATGTTGGGCTCTTAATGCTAAATGTCAGTGGCCTTTAATCAGCTTTACTGCCATGAGATCGCACACTTGTGGTTCAACAATTTCATATCCGGCTATAATTCTAGAGGTCAGGCTGTGGATCAACCACAAACCTTATAAGATACCTAAGCTTTAATATTTAATATCTAAAGGGATAGTTCAAGCAAAAATGAAAATTCTGTTATTAATTACTCACCCTTATGTCATTCCAAACCCGTAAAACTATTGTTCATCTTCAGATTAAAAATCTTACTGTTCAAAAACTTTTGGCTGGTAGTGTATTAAAGTGGTCCATTGGATTCACAGGATTCCTGAAGCCAAACTTGGCTCTGCTAGTTAGATTCAATGGATTTTTGAAGTCAATAGTTGCGAAAGCAAAGCGAACATTGAGTTTACGCTGTTGTATTTTTAAGCTACGGAAATGCGGCAATATTGAGTGTCATGAATCAACAAGTAACAAGTCCCACTCTAATTGAGTTTCTTTGAACATGTTGGCAACAGTTTGTGTGACCGTTGCTACCTGTCAAATTTACACTTTAAAAATAGCAAAAGAATGACTCAAAAACGCATCTGCCTATGAACAAGAAGGAACAATATCATGTGTCATGGGATTCCAACACCAGGTGGTAGAACATTAATGGGGGTGAATCTCAACACAGTCACTCTAACCCTGGTTAAGCACAGAAAAGAGAAATAAAGGTGCTGTCTGCTTCAGGCCTTTGTGGTTTAATTAGCCTCATATAAATAGGCTGTTTAGGAGTGCGGTCTGTGACCATGCTGTCCCCATACCCTTGAAAAGCTCAATAAGCTGCAGTACGCCAGCTCTGGGGTCCTGCTCTCATGCAGGCAGGATAATGACCTCTGGCAGGACCGTCGCTTCTTTTGAAAGTCAAAATCAGATGCCACTTTTATTCGGAAGTGGTGCTGGGAAGTGAATAGATGGATGCTAAATGACTGCAATCCACAATGTATGATTTAAGGGCAACATCAAAGAGATGCTGCCAAATAATAGCCTGGAGATCTTTTATGCATTTTTAGTATAAGAATGAAATATAAATGCACCCCTGGCACCTGGACTTCTGTAGATCACACTTTTACTGGTCATTTCTTGGGAAAGGTAGCACTACGTTATCCTGTCACAGTGTCGCAGTCTCAACATGGAATAAAATCATTCTCACTTCTGACCTCATCTGCCACTTCAAAAAAGAACTGAGGTGTTACCAGATGACCTTAAACCAGGATGGAATCCATTCTCAATCATGATCCTTGAATGAGATAACCCATCCTAGTCTTTGGACTGATATGAAATAACAAATAAGGTTCTTAGGTGTGTTTGGACCCCTGGGTAATATTGATGTTTGTAGGCTACAACAGTTCTTTCTGGTCCTCAAATCTAATTGGGAGGAGTGCGATATTCTATTGATAACACAGTTCTGTTTCACTGTTTGTATCACTCTGCTTGCAGTATTCCTCAGAGTGAGTGTCCAGATGCCCAAATCCACTATCATTTATAAATAATAGTGTTTTTGTGTCAAGGAATGAGTTTGTGAGAATGTACTTGTTTAGACTTTTTAGAAGAAAATTTGCTTTGACGTTTTTGAAAATGTGAGTTCCAGGGCATCAGTGGCCATTCAGCACTATAAACTCACCAAGAGCGGCCTTACCTCGGCCAGATTTTCTGGAATTTGCAGCTGGCTCTGATGTCTCTATAGTGGGTAAACATGAGATATAATTCAATTTGGGAAAAAGTAGCCTGCATTGGTTGGTCTCCTTAATCTATTATTGTTGCAGAGCAAATAGTTTTGGCTGAGGGCAAAATCTCATCATGTTATATTTTATATAATTTAATGCTGTATATCAGAGTGCTGCCTTTGTACTTTTGACTGAATTGCCTAGCAACTTTTATGATGCTGTTTTTGTTTATTAGTGGTTCAAGCATGTAGCGCTGAAACCACATTGTAATTGTTAGAATGACCAAGGATCAGCAATCTCCATGTAAAATTGATAGTGCAGACTTGAAACTTGGAGGGATGGTAGTACTCACGCTGCCGACAACAACACCAAAGCTTGCCCCAATCAGCCTGACGGCGCACTACAGCAATCAAAAGTACAAAATCGCTCATAAGTCCTAAACCGTAAGTCGTAGACTCAAGTGTCTTTTGTCGTTAGAATCCTTGGCATATGTCAAACATAGCATGTGCCTTAGATTTGATCATAAGCCTACAAAATGTTCGAGTATTTTGGATTTTTTGAAAAAAAAAAAAAAAAACATTTTTGCAAACTAGTCCTAGGTTTTTTGCCCGATCGTAACCAAACCAGTGCAGGAAGATTCTTTGGAGAGTAAATATCAACAATTACCAAAAAAAGAGTTAAACTTTTGACTCTCTGTTGCAAGGGATGCCAAAACGGGCCACTTTTAGTCAAAATGCCTATAATCTTCGCCAAACACAGAACACTTATGTTAGAGCTCAGTCTGAGGTCACCAGACAAAAATCGTGGAGTTTGGCCATTTGGTGGCATTATAAGGGGGGGGGGGGGGGTGGCTATATCTACGCAACCATTTGTCCTATCAACATGAAAATCGCATTGCACTGTCTTGGTCCAAAGCACCATGAGTGTCTATAAGGTCATTGGAGTATCTAAAAAAAAAACATGGCCGCCATTGGCCGATGAAGTTTGAGTACCTATTAGACGAGGTTAACGGAGGCCCAAACCATACTCTGTGGGCCTGTTTGACTCACGGCTCAAGGATCTGTGAGAAATTTGAAAAAAATATTTCATTTGTCAAGGGCGTAATTGATTGTACACATACGCACCATATTCATATCATACGATAGACCTCCTCATTCCGGACAACTTTGCCTATAGAACAACTGCTGTCAATCAAATTTTATATTAAATGATTTACAAGATGTCAAAAACTGACTTTTGCAAAGCACTGCAGTACAATTCTCTGGACTCTCGGTCTATAATTATCAAAAATGTTTTTTTTTTACCCTTTGGAAAGCTGTAAGGGAAAGGGGGGTTAGAAAAGGGGCCTGTCAAAATTTACTCAAAATCCTACAATGCCTAAAAGAAAACTCGCATGCAAAGTTTTAAGGTGATCAGACCACAGCTGGTGCTATAAAGTCATAAATGTTAAAAAACATAATATTTCTATGTTAAATGACCTGGATTTGCCAAAAATGCTTTTTTAAATCATTGATTTAGGTGGTTACAGGCCTGCCAAATAATGTCTTTTTCCATATGTGCTTAAATGCCTTAAAGCGCTTGAACCCCGGTAATTGCTGCTTACTGCTATATTTAAATATTATTATTCATTAAATAATATTTTATATAAATAATAGTATTTATTATTGGGAAACAGTGTGTGTACGAATAATCAAATTATATCATGAATCAAAGTATATGGCTTCTCTGCTTCTGAAACGATTTTTGACTTGCCCTACATTTTTTTTCTTTTTGAAAATAGTTTAACAGAAATATAGATTAGAGAAGAAAAATGGGTTGCAAATACCATTTCATGTTGACTTTACCGTCTAAACTCTTTAATGCATAATGTGCAAATTTTTATTCAATCTTAGACAGGGTTAAAGAGAACCGAATGAGAATAACTTCGGTATTCTCTTTGGTAATAAAATTGGAGCATATTTCTCCAGTAGACTTAATATATTACAAAATGTCTCAAACATTCACAGACTTGATATTCCAGCTATGCAGCCCTTCTAAAGTTCTTCTTTAGACAAACTTGGCTAAGTAAGGTTTAGTGAACACTGTGGATCTAAAAATATCTATTCATCTCTGAATGTCCATTATGCTGTCGAGGCTATTTAGTACCGCACTGGCGCTCTGAAGTGCGAGGTTGTCGTGTTTTCTAAAGCACCCCGTTTCACATGGTTTATAGTGTCTCCTGTGTGGTTTCTCATTCCTCAGCCTCAATCTGTAAACAAACGCATATTATTATGGTTACTTGATTGCCCACTAAGCTCCAATTGTATGCTTACTGCACATAAAATGACTGCTATAAATAGACAAGGTAAAGTTCTGCCATAGCAGCAGTTTGATGGTTTTTTTGGGGCTTTGCGTTGTTGTTTCTCTGCGTGTTACCAGACTAATTGTGTTTATAGGTGCAAGTCGTGTGTGGTGGGAGCTTTATGGTCATTGTTTGACAAATTTCATTGCTTGCAACTTCTCTTATATACATACCTGTGAAACATAAAGCAAGACCAATATCACAATGATATTGCTTTAATTCAGCTAATGAGCGAGAGAACAAGACTGCTGTTCCCAGTACAAAAAAAAGATTTTTAGTAAGTTGGTTTCAAGTCAAGTCACCTTTATTTATATAGCGCTTTCAACAATACAGATTGTGTCAAAGCAACTGCACAGTATTTAAACAGCACAATAGTGTGTAAGTAACGCATTATTGTAAACAATCAATTTTCAGTTAAAGGCAGTTCATCAATGAATTCAGTGATATCATTGTCAGTTCAGTTCAAATAGTATACGATATCGCTGGAAAGTGTCCCCAACTAAGCAAGCCAGAGGCGACAGCGGCAAGGAACCAAAACTCCACAGGTGACAGAATTGGAGAATAAAACCTTGGGAGAAACCAGGCTCAGTCGGGGGACCAGTTCTCCTCTAGCCAGACGAAACCAGCAGTTTGTACCAATGTCTGATTGTAGAGAACCAACCAAGTGTGCCGTAGGTGTCCTGAAAAGTGAAGCCAAAAGTTTTCGATCGCCCCCCGGTGGCTGGCTGCAGTATAGGTCATAAACCCCGCCCTCTCCATGTAATCTAATGGGACGTGAGCCAAACTAAATAATCGAATTACACTTCAAATAATTTTTTTCCAAAGATGATTTCCATCATGTGAGGTGGTTCCTATAATGCTGATTCATGTTCAGGTGTTCGTTTTTCTAATAAGTTCGCTTTTAAGTAGTTATTTGATGCTATAAAAACGGGGTGTGGTGTCATGATTGTGATCGTGCGATTGGGTCTGCGGGAGTTTGGGCGGGATTTTGACACTGTGGCTCCGCCTCACGACTCTACTGCGCAGACTCTGGCTCCAAACGAGTCTCTACTGCGCATGCTCTGGCTCCAAATGACGCAATTTCCCCCAAAATGGTAGCGGCCATATTTAGATGTTTTGGCTTCACTTTTCAGTAGTGGAAAGAAGCGGAGACACGTTGTCCATCTTTTTTTACAGTATATGTAGAGAACTCATCAGGTTCCTGGGAGTAGCGCCGATGGCCGTCTAGGTTGGCGAGGTCTTTAGTGATGATCCGTCTCTGGAGCTTATCTGGATGACATTCAGGGCTATAGAAGACATCTCCAGGTGGTGATCCATGATCTAAGCTGGGTATGGACTGGAACTGGGGGACTGCAGTGACCATCTGATCCGGATACAGGCTGGGTCTGGTGGCTACGGTGACCTCGGAATAAGAATGAAACAGACTAATATTAGCGTAGATGCCATTCTTTTTACGATGCAACGAGTGCATCAGATGTTATGGGAAGTGTTTTCGGTTCCGGTTGACCTAATTAATGCAGCCTAACAATCCTTTAATCGGATTTGAATTATAGGAATGTGTTAATGTTTTTATGTGTAAGCCAGGTTAAAGAGATGTGTCTTTAATCTAGATTTAAGCTGACAGAGTGTGTCTGCCTCCCGAACAGTGTTAGGTAGATTGTTCCAGAGTTTAGGCGCTAGATAAGAAAATGATCTGCCACCGGCAGTTGATTTTGATATTCTAGGTATTATCAAATTGCCAGAATTTTGAGAACGCAGCAGACGTGAGGGACTATAATGCGATTGGAGCTCGCTCAAGTACTGAGGAGCTAAACCATTGAGGGCTATAAGTAATTAGCAAGATTTTAAAATCTATACGATGTTTTATAGGGAGCCAGTGCAGTGTTGACAGAACCGGGCTAATATGGTCATACTTTCTGGTTCTAGTCAGAACTCTTGCTGCTGCATTTTGGACCAGCTGGAGTTTATTTATTAAGCGTGCAGAACAACCACCCAAAAAAGCATTACAATAATCTACCCTTCAGAGACTTTACAATTGATTTCAGGGTTAAGTGTAATACAAATACATTATTTATTAAGCTTAACCCACTCATAACATTAAGCCTCACCCACTCATAAGCTCACACCTCACTCTATGAACAATTTCTTATTTGTGCTTGCCAGTTTTTCACCAAGAATTTGTTTGCGCATAATAATGTACTATAAAATGACTGTGAAATGAGAACAGGCTGTCCACATGTTAAAGAGATAGTTTATCCAAAAATAAAAATACTGTCATTAATTACTCACCCTAATGTCATTCCAAACCCATAAGACCTTTGTTCATCTTTAAAACACAAATTACGATATTTTTGATGAGATAGACAGGAATGCAGGTGCCACATTCAAGGCCCAGAAAAAAAAATAATGCTAATAAAATCTTTTGGATTTCATCAAAATGATCTTAATTTGAGTTCCGAAGATGAACAAAGGTCTTATGGGTATGGAACGATGTGGAAATCTTAATTTTGCCACAAAATGCCATCTAACTAATGATATACAACATGACGAAGTAGGCTGTACAAGGCCAGAACGTTAAGAATGTTTCTCTGCTTTCCATCAGATTGTTTACATGACTGGTGAAAGAGTTTTTGTTCATTATTACTGATTACTGCAGCTGGGTTCGTAGAGTTGACGCCTAATAATTTTTAACAATTAAGTGATTGTTAAAACCAAGCAGCATGTTGGAGCCTACTGCAAAATTACAAGTCATTTACAAGTCTCGGTGAGAGGTTTTTAAACAGCAGTGAGTAATGACATTATGCCAGAACACAACAAACTTTGATAATTAGGAACTGGCACATTTTCTTCCACACATATACACTTAATAAGCTTGCATAACAAGATTGCAGCTTTTACCCAAGCCTTAAAATATTCTCACTAATGACGTATCCAAGATTTGAACTAATCTTTTCTAGTGTAACTTCTGCAGTAATTTTCGCTCACTCACTCATTCTCCAAGGAAACAGACTCTTATTTTCAGTGAATAACAGAAGTGTCTGGCACTTCAGAATCCCCATGCTTTCCTTAGCCTCAAAGGAACTTTATCCGAACAGGTTTCATTGATTGGTTGTGGAATGTGGCAAACAGGAACTTGGCAGAAAGTCATCTTGTGCCCACATTTTGGTCATAATCGTGAAAGGGCATGTCAATTAAAATGTGAAGTCTTCCCTTCTAGTTTCTAAACTTCCAAGCACTGAGTGACAAATCTTTTTTTAGGTTTCTTGGGCCATTAAGTTTGAGGAGCTCTGGGAAACTGATGCAAGGAAATAGAAGACATAATCATCTATCTTTAGCCCAGTGAGTTTTAATTTAGCAATATATGCCAAATTGAGTGAGTGCTTTTGACATGCCGCTCTTCTGAATAGATGAAATGATTGTGACGTCAAACAGAAAACAACACTTCTGGGTTATTAAGGTGAGAAGGTTCACGTACTGTTTCTTACCACTGTACAATACTGCTCATACTATTTCAGAAATAGTAGGTGTAGTATTCTAGTATGCTTTTCTGATTTCAGCCTGGGTCACATCATTGGTATCAAAGACTATAGAATACCCAAGTCATGTCACTCGTATAGTTTTGAATGGGGAAAAATGCAACACTCATTATGGCTGCGAAGCCCTGCCTTCTTAGTGAAAGAGCCAATCGTTGATTAGTAAAGTCAGCGCATCACTGCAGCTGCCGTTAGAAGTCCCAGTTGCTATAGAAACAGTCGGCGCTCTAAGACGTGCGCTCAGTACTGCGCATGCGCACTGGCTCATTGAGCTAGAAAAATTAGCGTTTTTTAACACTATTGGAGCACAAGGGACCACATTTATAAGGCAGTCCTTGTTGGATTTCTTTGGTGATTTAAAATATGAAATTTAATTGTACGCTTGGTGAACAGTTTTGGAGAATTTGATGTTTCCCCATTCAGAGAGCTGCACTTGCATGCCCGAAAGGCATTTCAAAGATGGCCGCTGAGTGACATGACTTGCCTTAAAGGGACTTTGTTGGTATTCAGCCTTTTATTATTCACCCTTTGGGCCAAGCACCAAAGGTGTGATTGCACCTATTGTATCCATTCTTTTTCTTCTTCTTATGCTATTGAGTGTATGGCAGCCCATAGAACTGCTTATGGGAAAGTTGAAATTTGGCACACTGATAGAGGACAGTCTTAACATTAACCACAGCAAATTTGGAGTCTCAAACTCACTTGTGCCACCACTTGTCCAAAATTTCAATTATTTTATGCTAATAACTTTTTAACCGTAAGGCACAGAAAGAAAATTCCCCAGAATCCTTGGCTCATCCTGAGTCGAATGAACACCAAAATTTATCGTAAGGTTTACTTTTTTTTTCTATTTTTAATTGTTCGAAAAACCTACTTTTTTGAACTCGTTCTAGACGGTTAGTCTGATTTTCACCAAAATTGGCTAAGATTATCTTTAGACCATGCTGGTAAAAAGTTATGGAATTCAAGGTGATTAGTCAAACCGTTCTCAAAAATGCGCAAATTAATTCTACGAAAAGCACACAAAAATGTATGTGAGGCTATATCTCGACAACGGTTTGGCGTATTGAGACCAAGCTTAGTGTGTGTTATAACAAGCATGGCCTGAAGCTACGTGCAGTGTTTCGGTGCAGTGCCACCTAGTGAAAATGGCTATTTTTGCTTATAACTTCTCAAGGGTTTGGCCAAAAATCACAAAACCGGTCTCTTTAGATTTGGTAGAATTGGTCGAACCAATTTTCCCATGTCAGCCATTTTGGGCATCGGCAATTTTGAATTTTGATGTAAAATGCTATGTTTTACGAAGTGTCAATGTCAAAAGTTATAAAGAAATAATTTAAAAAAATGATTGTACCTTTAGATTAGATTAGTCTATTGTAATAAAACTGTTCTTGATATATTCCTTGGGTCATGCTGAGAACATAGATACCAATTATGCCATAATTGGATGAACTATTTTGATTTATGTTGAAAACCTACTTTTTCAAACTACTCTTAGACTGTTACTCTGATTTTCACCAAATTTGACTTGGATCATCTTTAGACCATACTAACAAAAAGTTATGGATTTCGTGTCGATAGTAGGAAACGGTTTCTGTTTAGCGCATCAACGAATTTGCTGGAAGATGTAAAACTGCATCTGAGGCTGTATCTCTGCAAAGCTTTGACATATTGATGCCAAATTTTTTATGTGCCATTACCAATTCTCACTGACCACGCCACATCAATTTGGTTACAGCGCCACCTATTGGTCAAGAATACTAAACCATTCATTAACCATTAATTATCAAATTTCCAAAAAATGCTAATAACTTTTGATTGTATTAGCCTCATGCCGACAACATACATACCAATTATGACGTCTATCCACCATTTTGATTTATGTTGAAAACCTACTTTTTCTTACTCCTCCTCGACCGTTGGTCTGATTTTTACTAAAATCGAATTAGATCATCATGAGACAGTGCTGACAAAAAGTTGTGGATTTCCTGTTGACAGAGAAAACCGGTTTTGTAAAGCACTGCAATAAATTTGAGGCATAATGCCAGATTATGTCTGAGGCTGTATCTCTGCAAAGCTTTGATATATTGACACCAAACTTTGTGTGTGCCATTGTTACCTCACACAGAACACGCCACATCAATTTGATAACAGTGCCACCTATTGGTCAAAAGTGAAAAGCCATTCAATCATATTACTATAGGTTATATTTATGATTTTACAGCCACTTCAATTACAATCATCCTAAACTTGCTTTAATTACTCATTGTTGCAGTTGGTCTAGTGATCCATGCCATGCTTAGCTCCTCATTTTGCCTCTGGTGTGCTTGGCCTCGTAATGGCTGCTTGCAGATATATTTAGTTTTATGATTGCATTTTAAGACTTAAAAATAATGCTGTCAAATTGATTAATCATGATTAATCATGCCCAAAATAAAAGTTTGTGTTTACATAATGTGTGTGTATGGTGTATTTTTATATGGTTGTATAAATACGTATAATACATATAAGCACAGTATATTATGTAAACACAACTTTTTATTTTGAGTGCAATTAATCGCAATTAATCGCAATTAATCGATTTTACAACAATAATACCAACATCAGATACCATTAGCAAAATTTGAAGCTCTAAAATAACTCTTTTCTAGGTGTGCCATGTTTGTTTGTAAATAGCCATTTCTTCACAGCCATGAGAGCACTGCCAAGATCAATATTTGAATTTACTGAAAAAGTGGACGTCAAGGGTTTTCAGTAGGAAGGGGAAATTATGCCCTAAAAATGGTTATCTATTTGCAGTCAGATCTGAATAAGTACAATGGTACCAAAAGGTAAAAATTTACATAAAAAGAATACACCTGCCCTCGCTGACCCAACCCTTGAATGGTTATGCAATTAAGATTCTCATTTGCGTCACATTTTCAAGTGACCTTAACATCTTAAAACCCTAGAGTGAATATGAGTCTTGTGCATAAACTCAGGTCAGACCTTACAATGCGCCATGTTCTTGTATTATCCTTTTAATTGCTTTTTAAAAGCTAAATATGAAAAACAGTAATGACGGTATAAGACTAAATGAAGAACAATAGATTCAAAACTACAGTGACTGACACTACAATGCAACACAATGAAAGCAATGTTCTGAATACTTAAAAACATACTTATGAATTGTTTGTTACTATTTGTGGATTATTGTGGTTTTATCAGCTGTTTGAACTGTCATTCTGACGGCACCCATTCATAGCAGAGAATCCATTGATGAGCAAGTCATGTAATGTTAAATTCCTCCAAATGTGTTCCGATGAAGAAACAAACTACATCTTGGATGACTTGAGGGTGAGTACACTTTCTTCATAATGTTTAATTTGGGTGAATTATTCCTTTTTAAGAGTGTACTGAATGTACTGAATAAAATGTGATATGCTGTGTGTGTAATTAAATCAATGACATATTTTTTGCTGTACATCTCTGAAAGGCACATGTGAGTAATTTTATGACAGCAGTAGTTGTAAACAAGTATTAATCAACAAAGAAATCGTAATGTGATCTCAGGTACATTAATTCTCATCCTCAGAAATAGATCTACTGATTCTAAAGAGAATTATAATAAGCTTCAGTAAAAACGCTGCATGCACAGAATGGCAGTTTCTTAATAACTGCATGCACAGGAGAGCATATCAATCAGTTAACAATCAAAAGTGGGGCGGCTGACCCTCAGAGGTGTCAACACAGATATTACAGTGAGTATTTTTCACTCAATTTGATTTAGGTAGTTTAAATGGAAAATGATTAGAATAAGCTCTGCTCGGAGACACAGAAATTAACTTATTTATCACATGACAACCTGCATCTAGCCTTACATGCATGCAGCGGAAAGATATTCTTGTCTGTAAACCATTCTTATAACTTAATTTAATTGAGAAACATGTGACTATGACCAGATAGGCAGATGTAAATATCTGCTGTATATATGTGTGTGTGTATGAGTAGCTAAACTGATACACCTGAATTCATTCTAGTTAATTCGTTATTGTACCTGTTGAAAAGCTCTTGTAATCTAATTGCAGCAATTTGTGATTTGAAAGTACAGAGGCTATTTAAATTAGCATTGTGATGCATCACTGTGTGAAATGGAGCGTAACAACATATTAATCCGGGCACTTACATAATAAACTTGCATCCAGAATAATGGATTATAGCAGTCTTTTAATTACATTATTTTGTCTCTGAATATTCATCAGATGACATTCCCAATCAAACAGTGGCCTGTCTTTGTGCATGGCACTTAACCTCAGGTTGCTCCAGCAATTATTACACAATTTAGAGAGTTAAAAGTCACTTTGGATAAGATGCATCTGTTAATGACAAAGAAAGCAAAGTTCAATTTGCATAATATTTTAGTTCATAATGTTTGAATTCTTTAGTCAAAGAACAACTTCTCTGGACATTGTACATCATCAGGATATCAAAGCTAAAATAATACTATAAAAATTGAAGGAATAGTTCATGTATAAATGTGTTTCTTGTGAATTTGTTTCTGACGAACACACAGCTTTTCACTTTACAATATGTGTACTGATGGATTGAAATTGTGTGGTTTTGCTTGTAAACTGTCCCAACACTATCTCATGGCCAATTCGTACGTATTTTACAATGTGGCTAATTCGTACGACCTCAATCGTAAAATTTTGTATGATTTCTGTGACGGTTAAGTTAAGGGGCAGAGCAAAAATTTTCAAAAATTTACTAATTGCCATAAGATTGGGTTGCCAGTACTTGATCGGTGCATAATTTGTACGTTTTTATTAGATTTTGTGTGTTTTAGAATTTGTGTGAAGAACCACATCGAACCCCGCCCCTAAACTTAACTGCGACAGAAATCCTACAAAATAATACAAGTGAGGTCATATGAATTAGCCACCTTGTCAAATATTTACAAATTGCTGTGAGATCAGGTTGCCAGTGCTTTATCTTTGCATAATTCGTACATATTTTTTGAGTTGGCAAATTTGTAGGAATTTGTGCGAAGTACCAAACCTGACCCGCCCCTAAACTTAACTGTCAAAGAAATCATACAAATTCATACAAGTGAGGTCATATGAATTAGCCACCTTGTCAAAAATGTACGAATTGTTGTGAGATCGGGTTGCCAGTGCTTTATCTTTGCATTGTTTGTACATATTTTTTGAGGTAGTAAATTTGTAGGAATTTGTGCAAAGGACCACACCTAACCAAGCCCCTACACTTAACCATCACTGAAATCATACAAAATAATACAAGTGAGGTCGTATGAATTAGCCACCTTGTCAAAAATGTATGAATTGCTGTGGGATCGGGTTGCCAGTGTTTTATCTTTGCATAATTCATACATATTTTTTGAGGTGGCAAATTTGTATGAATGAGCAAAAGACCACACCTTACTCTTCCCCTAAACTTGACCATCACAGAAATCATACAAATTCATACGAGTGAGGTCGTATGAATTAGCCACCTTGTCAAAAATGTATGAATTGCTGTGAGATCAGGGTTGCCAGTGCTTGATCTGTTCTGTTCTGTTCTAAGGTGGCAACTTGTACAAATTTGTAAAATCGTACGTATTTTACAAGCTTCCCAATTCGTATGAATTCGTACAAATAATCTACCCCTAACATCGCCCCTAAACCTACTAGTCATTGGGGTCCAGACAAATTGTGCAAAATCGCATGAGAGAGGTTGTAAAAATTCATTATTTTGTCTTTGAATATTCATCAGATGAAATTCCCAATCAAACAGTGCCCTGTCTTTGAGCATGGCACTTAACCTAAGTTGCTCCAGAAATTACTATACAATTTAGAGAGTTAAAAGTCACTTGGGTTAAAACAGGTCTTGCTAATAATGATAAAGAAAGCAAAGTCCAATTTGCATAAGTTTTGAGTTCAACAGTGATTGAATTCTTTAGTCGAAGAACAACAGCTCAGGCCATCATACTTTAATCAAGAAATCAAAGCTAAAGTAATACTATACAAATTGAAGGTATAGTTCACGCAAAAATTTGGTTCTGGCGAATTTTCTTCCTAAAATACGTATAAACTTTCATAAATCATATGATTTAACAAGGTGGCTAATTCGTACAAATTCATACAACCTCACTCGTACAAATTAGCCACCTTGTCAAAAATGTATAAATTGCCATGAGATCAGGTTTCCAGTGCTTGATCTGTGCTATTTCATACAAATTTGTATGAATGACCTACGCCTAACCCCACCCTAAACCTACCCATCATGGGGGTCTAGACAAATCGTACAAAATCATATGAGTGAGGTCGTATGATTTAGCCACTACGAAAAATCTGTAGGAATTGATTATGAGATCGCATTGGCATATTTCACTCCTGATTCAGACGATGGATAATTAAAAATGTCTTAATGCATTTATATTTATCATAAAACACACAGCTTTTGGATTACTTGTGAATTATTATGTTTTTATCACCTGTTTGGACTCTGAGAAAACCCATTCACTGCAGAGGATGCATTGGTAAGTGATGTAATGCTAAATTTCTCTATGTTCTGATGAAGAAACTCATCTACTGTACATCTTGGATGGCCTAAGGGGGGAATCTATGCTCAGTAGTTTTTCACTTTTGGGTAAACTATTCCTTTAACTAACTCGAATTAATGAGGTAATTTTGGAAATGTTCCATTCACCATTAATTAAGGCAATTCCTATAGTTTTTACATAGTTTGAAATATGAAATATAATTATTCTCCGTACTATAAGTAATTCTTACGAAAAGACCTACGAATGGAAAACGGTTTTATCAAATGGCATCCTTCTGTTAACCAAACAAGCTCACACTAGAGTCATTTTCTGCAGCCAGGTGTTCACAAAGAGCAGAGACCTTGAAATTTCAGCTAGTGCTTTCGCACTAACGCAACAAAGACACTCGAACAGCGATGACGAACAGGAGTGATGCAGTCTTGAGTGTATTGTCAATATCTCGCAAGTAGTGAAGCTGTAAAGCTCCTCTCGTGGTCTGACTGTGATTCGCTCATTGGTCGCTGAACTGTCAGCAGCTCGAGCAAAGATATGAGCCACTCACCCGGAGGACTGCTCACTCACGGCTCTTGTGATGTTCCCTCATCTCAACTTATGTTTTGCTCCTCTGACAACACCGTGTCCGACGAGACAGTTTGACTGAGTTTACTTTTACGCGCTTGTAAGAAAAGCAGTAACTTTACGGATTGTAAAGTTTTTTTTTTCCATGGTAAACGAACATTTACGGACGAAAAAGCAGCTACGATGGACGCCCCAAAATTGGTTTTATTTTTTTCAACGCTGAGCTCTTTGTTTTCTCAGGTAAGTGTTTGTTTTTCTGTTACGATATTTTAAATAGCATATACAGTTATTGTTTTATAGCAGTTAGTATGAAATATGTTTGGTGTTAAATATTTAATCTGTAGAGGGATAGCATTATATTATCTTGCATACAGTAAAAATAAATAAATAGGACTAGAAAGCCACCGAGAAGTTGGATGCTGATTCAAAAGACTAAGTGCACGAGTAAAGGAAACGCGTCTCTTACTTTATAAAGACATGATAATGTGGATTTTAGCAAGGTTTTTAATGTCTACAACATATTGATTATTTATGTGTGTTTTAAATGTGTTAAACAGGCTACTTTTGACCTAGAAGGGGTGCGAGCACCTGTACAGATACCAAGGAATCATCTTCACGTAGAAAAGTGCTTGAGTTAAATTGAATTCTGAATCATTTAGGCTACGCGTCAATGATACACATTTTAACCACGCGAGGTTATTATATTAGTTTTCCATCCTGTATTCGTCTGTTTTATTGATTGTAACGCATTTTATTGATTCACTAGCAGCACCTCTCCGTACATTAATCTCAGCGAATGCTTATTTATTGCACTTTATATAAAAATGTCTTCAAATGGGTTCCCACAGGAACTTCATGCTGTGACCTGTTATGATGATCACTTATTATTTTGATTGTTGCTATTTTCTGTCTATCTATCTAGTAGTAATGTATTTTTAACGTGTTTCATAATTGTATTTTAGTAGCTAATTTATAATTTTTTCAGTATCAGATGGTTAATTCCACAGGTTTAATGGATTGATTGCTCACTTAATTTGATTTCCCTCATGTCCATCTAAACCGATTCTGTGCTCTATCTATCTATCTATCTATCTATCTATCTATCTATCTATCTATCTATCTATCTATCTATCTATCTATCTATCTATCTATCTATCTATCTATCATCTACATTAAAAATAACCTGATTTTAAAGGTTCTTCACAGCGATGCCATAGAAGAACCATTTTTGGTTTCACAAAGAACCATTTAATCAAAGGTTCTATCTCTTTCTTACCTTTTTATAATGAAGAACCTTCTTTCGCCACAAAGAACCTTTTTTGAAACAAAAAGGTTCTTCAGATGTTAAAGGTTCTTTATGGAACCAATTAGACGGCATCGTGAATCACCTTTATTTTTAAGAGTGTATCTCTCTCTACATGAAGAAAAATGTAAAGTCATGAGATTTACAAATGTTCTTATTACCAGAAACAACTAAACTAAATGTCGTACAGTTCTGGTTCAGCTGTGACACACATGGCAGTTGTAACCCGAAGCATTCCCTGACAGTGTAAATCATACACTTCAGTGTTCACAAAAGCCTCTTATCTGCACTTTTAGCACACTTCACCCTCTTGAATCACTGATAAAGGCCACAGTGGTCTGCCACTCTCACCGTCGCTAGATGTCACAAGCTGAATGAAAAGACATTTTGGTACTGACTCAGGATTAAGTGTACCACACATCAGCTAAAAGCATCCTTTATGAGACATTTTTGCTGCTATCTATTTCAGCAAAAATGGGAATTATGGGATTCACAATGGAGAAAAGCAGCACGCTTGATGGAGAGCAGCTGGTTGCAGTGCAGTAGATGTGTCAAAGTGTTGTTTCAGATGCATTTGTTTCAGTTTAGACAATATCAACATGTGATGTGTGACCCTGGGCCACAAAACCAGTTGTAAGTAGGATGGGTATATTTGTAGAAATAGGTCAAATACATGGGTCAAAATGATACATTTTTCAATGTTCCATTAATATATTTTGTACATTTCCTACTGTAAATCAGGTTTGGGGCCATTCATGAATTGAATTGAGAATGAATGGTAAATTCCAATTCACTTCCTGGAATGGAATTGGAATTGCATGCAGCTGACAGGAAATGGAATTGGAATTGAATTGGAATGTCAGGAAATAGAATTGAATTCAAATAAATTCCACTAAATTCCACTTGATTTGCTAAATAAAATAATTTGACTTGATTTGCTTGATAGTTTATAGTACATTAAATATTGTAAATCACATAAACAACAAACATATAAAAGAAATACAAAGTACTGTATGTTTAGTATGTTAAGCATGATCATTTCACATGCCAAATTTCAGAAAATGATGATAATTCGATGCAATAAAAAGTTAATGAAATACATGAATGAACATGACTCATTTTTTGTGAGTTGAGACATATATTATGTGGTAATCATATATTGAATGTATAGTACATCCAGAAACTTATCACCACTGTCATTCAATTATTAATTCATAATGTACAGTTCTCATTTTTATTTACTTGCATTTGATCAACTCTATTTCATACATGGTATTTGTAAAGCATCATAAATAAAGTTCAAATGTATGTCTCTAAATGCAATCACAAATAAATGCTCAGAAACAGCAATAAACGGAATTCAGTGGAATTTCCCTGAATTGAATTCCACTTCCTGTAATTCCAATTCAATTCCAACTCTGTTTCCTGTAATTGTTGTTGAATTCAAATTCCAATTCCATTTCCTTCTTTGAATTGGAATTGTTGAGTTCATTCCTGAATTGACCCCAACCCTGCTGTAAATATATCAAAACTTAATTTTTGATTAGTAATATGCATTGCTAAGAACTTAATTTGGACAACTTTAAAGGCGATTTTCTCAATATTTGGATTTTTTTGCAACCACAGATACTAGATTTTCAAATAGTTGTATCTCAGCCAATATTGTCCTATCCTAACAAACCAAACATCAATGGAAAGCTTATTTATTCAGCTTTCATGCCTTAATCATTGACCCTAATGATTAGTTTTGTGGTCCAGGGTCACAAAAGATGCTGTGGATTTGTTTAAAAACTGTTAACCTTTGCATGACTGTTTGATTTAGCTTTGTGCCTTGCTTTATTCTGGATAGATAGTTGGCATCACCTCATCTTCTTGTTCTTATCAGCTGTTTTTTAAAAGATGTAACATCTTTAAAATCTGAAATTACATTTATTTAGCTGTCTTTGTATGGATGGCGTCTTCCACCGCATTCTTCACTAATTTACTTTATTCTAAGGTCAACAAGCTTTTAGCGCAGCTTGTTTTGAAACTGATAGAATCTTGACACTCCGCTTCATTGAAGATAAATCAATGAGTGCTTCACACTCACTCTGAATTCTAATAATCCTGGAGGGAAACTTTTAAAGACAAGACATGAATCATTATGCGTGAGACAATTTTCAAACTATAGATAAGCTTGTGTTTAAGATGCAGCTATTGTAGTATAATTAGCTGCAATACAATTAGAGGCTTGTAATTACTTAAAGCAGGGTTATTCTAGTAGCATTGAGGTACTATTATAGTTGTAATTCATATTTTCAATTAGTTTTTATTGGTATTTTAATTTTAAGTGAAGTTTTAGTATTGTCATATCTATTTTTTTAATGTTTACATACACTAGTCAAAAGTTTTTGAACAGTAAGACTTTGAATGTTTTTTAAAGAAGTCTCTTCTTCTCACCAAGCCTGCATTTATTTGGAATACATTTTGAAATATTTTGATTATTTAAAGTAACTGTTTTCTATTTGAATATATTTTAAAATGTAATTTATTCCTGAGATTTAAAAGCTGAATTTTTAGCATAATTACTCTAGTCAGAAATCATTCTAATATGCTAATTTGCTGTTCAAGAAAGTTGAGTACATTTGTCAGGATTCTTTGATAGAATAGAAAGATACAAAGATCAGCATTTATCTAAAATAAAAAGTTTTTGTAACATTATACACTATACCTGTCACGGATTGGCCAGGTTCTACTCCCTCACTCACTCAACGATCACAGTCACCAGATTACTAATCATACGCACCTGAATCCAATCACCAGCACCACATATAAGCACACCACACACCTCACTCAGTGTCCGGGCTCGTTTGCACGAAGCGGACTCATTGTGTTTCTCTGTCGAGTTCACAAACCTCAAAGACATACTTACCTCGCTATTTACCTGTTGAAACTTACCTCTTGTCTCGTCTATTCCAGTACGAAGTCTGTTCTCTGTTCCAGTCAGCTGTGGTCAGCCATAAGCCTGTTCGTCGATCACCAACGGTGTGTGTGTGTGTGTGTGGGTCGGAGTCCTCCTCCCGTCGTTCCTGGAAAGGAAAAGGATCTGTATTCAGTATTCATCTCTAGTCAACGAATATCATACTTGGACTGTTATACTTACCCGGTTCTGCACGTCATCTTATCCACAACGCTCTGCTGATAATAAACATTGTTATATTGATCACTTACCTCTCTTGTTTGGTCTGCTTCCGTAACAGTTAGCCCGGACCAACACAGTATCAGCATGAGCAATCGGGACCCGTTTCAAGAGCTGGTGGACTCGCTCAGGAAGGTTTTGTTGGCTAGTCATGCCACCACACCAACTTCAGCTCATCCCACCGCACCACCGGCACCCAGCACTTCTTCGGCTCCCGTAAACGTCCCTTCCAGTCCCATGGCCCGACCAGCGCCCTACTCTGGCGGGGCGGAGGAGTGCAGCGGATTCCTGTTACAATGTTCATTGATATTCACAATGCAACCTGCTCTCTATCCCACAGATTCTTCGAAAATAGCCTTCATCACGTCTCTGCTTACCGGACCAGCTCTCAAATGGGCGGACACGTTATATCAGCAGGCCGGGCCGGCAACCCATTCGATCCAGGCTTTCGTCGCTCATTTTAAAGAGGTTTTCGGACGTTCTGATGCAGAAGTATCCGCAGGAGAGCAATTGTATCATCTTAAGCAGGGAAGTATGACGACACAAGATTACTCCCTGCGTTTCCGAACTTTGGCCGCTGCCAGCGGATGGAATGAGCGATCGTTACTGACCACGTACCGGCTCGGCCTAGAACCCAATCTCCGGATGCAGTTAGCTGCTTTGGACGACTCCATGGGATTGGAGAAGTTCATTCAGCAGTCACTTCGTTGTTCAGATCGTCTAAGATCCTACCAAGACCAGTCCGTCACTACTGCACTCCTCCGACCAGTTACATCCGCCAGCCCTCCAGAACCAGAACCAATGATCCTGGAATCAGGGAAAATCTCTGCAGCTGAGCGACAGAGAAGACTGACCCGGGGTCTTTGCATGTACTGTGGGGCTGCGGGACACGTACGACTCAACTGTCCTATGCGTCCTATACGATCTTTGGTGAGTGTAATACGTTCTGAATTGGATAACATGCATCCTCTGACTACCAATGTTCAGTTAACCACCCACACTTCCTGTGTTACAGTCGCAGCCCTCATCGACTCCGGGTCAGCGGGAAACTTCATCTCCAACACCCTCTGTCGCCAGCTCCAGCTACGCACCCAAGCATCAACCACCATCTACCAGATTCAACCGATAACTAACCGGATAAACTCACGGACCCGTATTCACCGGAAAAGTGAACCCATCATCCTACAGATTGGAGTTTTGCACCGTGAGGAGATTCAGTTTCTGGTTCTGGAGGGAGCTACTATGGACATCATCTTGGGGCGCCCGTGGCTGGTGAAGCATGATCCCATCCTCTCTTGGGGCACAGGAGAGGTGATAAAATGGGGAAAAGAATGTACCAACCAATGTTTTCCAGATCTTCCACGTCCTAGACACAAGATACTACCTGTCAACGTCACCTCCGTCGAAAGTCCTGTTGAGAAGCAGTCAGTCCAGATTCCTGCCATTTACTCGTCGTTTCAAGACGTCTTCTGCCCCAAGAGAGCTTCCCAGCTACCTCCACATCGGCCATGGGACTGTGCCATTGACCTAGTTCCGGATGCTCCAATGCCCAGAGGTAAGATCTACCCGCTGTCGCTTCCGGAGACCAAGGCAATGGAGGAGTACATACAGGAGGCTCTTGATCAGGGTTACATCCGACCATCAACATCACCCGCAGCATCCAGTTTTTTCTTCGTGGCAAAGAAGGATGGAGGGCTGCGGCCATGCATCGATTACCGTATACTCAATCAAGGCACCATCAAGTTCCGGTATCCCCTTCCTCTCGTCCCTGCGGCCCTCGAACAACTACGCACTGCCAGGGTGTTTACGAAGTTGGACCTCCGCAGCGCGTACAACCTCGTGAGGATACGTGAGGGGGACGAGTGGAAGACTGCCTTCGTGACCCCTACTGGCCACTACGAGTATTTGGTCATGCCCTATGGTTTGGTCAACGCCCCCTCCGTATTTCAGAACTTCATTCACGAGGTACTCCGGGAGTTTCTGCACCACTTTGTCGTTGTCTACATAGACGATATCCTGATTTACTCCCGGAGTGAGGCCGAACATCGCCTCCACGTTGCGGAGGTCCTTCAAAGATTACGGGATCATCACCTATATCTCAAGGCGGAGAAATGTTCATTTCACCTACCAGCAGTGCACTTCCTTGGATACGTCATCGACCAGAAGGGGGTCCGTATGGACGAGAGGAAGGTATCTGCAGTCGTGTCCTGGCCAGAACCCACCACTATCAAAGAGCTTCAACGATTCTTAGGTTTCGCCAATTTCTACCGCCGGTTTATCAAGAACTACAGCATCATCACCGCTCCGCTTACCAGTCTACTCAAAGGAAAACCACGAACCCTACTCTGGAACCCTGACTCGGCCGCAGCCTTCCATAACCTCAAGGAAGCATTTACACAGGCACCTCTTCTAACCCATCCTGACCCTGATCTCCCTTTCGTGGTAGAGGTAGACGCTTCTACTACCGGCGTGGGAGGGATTCTGTCACAGTATCACGGTACTCCTCCATTGCTTCATCCCTGTGCCTACTATTCCCGGAAGCTCAGCCCTGCGGAGAGGAACTATGACATCGGCAACCGCGAGCTTCTTGCCATCAAGCTCGCTCTGGAGGAGTGGCGACATTGGTTAGAGGGATCCAACCATACGTTCCAGGTGATAACAGATCACAAGAACCTACAGTACCTCCGAGACGCCAAACGGCTCTGTCCCCGTCAGGCAAGATGGTCCCTGTTCTTTTCACGATTCAACTTCACCATAACCTACCGGCCAGGATCCAAGAATACCCGAGCTGATGCTCTGTCTCGCATCCATGATTCTCACGACTTGCCTGACACACCCACGACCATAATCCCCGAAAACATCATCGTTCAACCCATTGAATGGACCAACCCGCCAGCTGTCGCCACTCCGGAACCCAGATCTCCGCCGGGCTGTCCACCTGGTCGCAGATTCATCCCTAGGACCCAGCGGGTAGATCTAATCCATTCAACACATACCTCTCTGGGCACTGGGCATCCAGGGGCCAACAACACTCTCTCGCTGCTGACGGACCGCTTCTGGTGGCCGCACATGGCAAGGGATGTGAGGAGGTATGTCCAAGGATGTAAGGAGTGCGCAATGTCCAAGAGTCCACGTCATCTGCCTGCTGGGAAACTCCATCCCTTGCCTGTGCCGAACCGCCCCTGGTCACACCTAGGAGTTGACTTCATGACAGATCTCCCCTCATCTGACGGTAACACCTGCATCTTTGTTATAGTTGATCGATTTTCAAAATTCTGCCGACTGATACCTCTGAAAGGTCTTCCCACAGCCTTAGAGTCTGCCGAACTGCTCTTCAACAAAGTCTTTAGGTACTATGGCATTCCGGAAGACATCGTCTCAGACAGGGGTCCACAGTTTATTTCACGGGTGTGGAAGTCTTTTCTCAAACTCCTAGGTGTGACCGTTAGCCTCTCCTCTGGATACCACCCTGAGACCAACGGGCAGACGGAGAGGAAAATCCAGGAGGTGGGGCGGTTCCTCCGGACATTCTGTCATGGTCACCAGGACTCCTGGAACCAGTTCCTGGGTTGGGCAGAATACGCCCAAAATTCACTGCGGCAACCCACCACAGGACTCACGCCATTCCAGTGTGTGCTCGGCTTCCAACCACCTCTCTTCCCCTGGAATGGCGAACCATCACAGGTGCCCGCAGTGGATTACTGGTTCCGGGAGAGCGAGAGAGTCTGGGACGAGGCTCACCATCATCTTCAAAGGGCAGTGCGCAGAACCAAGTCCTCTGCCGATAAGAAGAGGATTCCTGGTCCCACATACACTCCTGGGCAAAAAGTCTGGCTCTCCACAAGAGACATCCGTCTGCGCCTGCCCTCGAAGAAATTGAGTCCCAGGTTTGTTGGCCCCTTCACCATCGTGGAACAGGTCAACCCCGTCACCTACAGACTCCAATTACCACCACAGTACCGTATCCACCCCACATTTCACGTCTCATTACTCAAACCCTTTCACCCACCTGTGATTCCCTCCACAGAACCTGGTCAGGAAGAGGAACCCCCTCCCCCCTTGGTCCTGGAAGAGGGATCCATCTACTCGGTCCGAGAAATCCTTCTGTCCCGACGTCGTGGTGGTAATCTGGAATATCTCGTCGACTGGGAAGGCTACGGGCCAGAGGAGAGGTCATGGGTACCCAGAGTTGACATTCTAGATCCAGCCCTCATGGAGGAATTCCATCGTAACCATCCTGAATGTCCAGCCCCTCGAGGACGAGGTAGACCACCACGACGTCGGAGGCCTCGGCCCTCAGGAGCGGGCCCTGGGGAGGGGGGTAATGTCACGGATTGGCCAGGTTCTACTCCCTCACTCACTCAACGATCACAGTCACCAGATTACTAATCATACGCACCTGAATCCAATCACCAGCACCACATATAAGCACACCACACACCTCACTCAGTGTCCGGGCTCGTTTGCACGAAGCGGACTCATTGTGTTTCTCTGTCGAGTTCACAAACCTCAAAGACATACTTACCTCGCTATTTACCTGTTGAAACTTACCTCTTGTCTCGTCTATTCCAGTACGAAGTCTGTTCTCTGTTCCAGTCAGCTGTGGTCAGCCATAAGCCTGTTCGTCGATCACCAACGGTGTGTGTGTGTGTGTGTGGGTCGGAGTCCTCCTCCCGTCGTTCCTGGAAAGGAAAAGGATCTGTATTCAGTATTCATCTCTAGTCAACGAATATCATACTTGGACTGTTATACTTACCCGGTTCTGCACGTCATCTTATCCACAACGCTCTGCTGATAATAAACATTGTTATATTGATCACTTACCTCTCTTGTTTGGTCTGCTTCCGTAACAATACCATTCAAAAGCTTGGAGTCAGTATATATTTTTTGGGAAAGGAATGATAGAAATTAATACTTTTATTTAGCAAGGATGCTTTAAATTGATCAAAAGTGATGATAAAGACATTTATAATGTTACAAAAGATTTCTATTTCAGATAAACGCTGTTCTTCTGAACTTTCTATTCATCAAAAAAACCTGAAAAAAAATCCACTCAGCTGTTTTCAACATAATAATAATAAACAAAGTTTTTTGAGCAGCAAATGAGAATATTAGACTGATTTCGGAAGGATCGTGTGACTGGAGTAATGATGCTAAAAATTCAGCTTTGGAATAAATTACATTTTAAAACTTTTCAAATAGAAAGCAGTTATTTTAAATAGTAAAAAGTATGTATAAAAAAAAAAAGCAGAAGGTGAGCAGAAGATACTTATTTAAAAACAAACAAATTTTACTGTTTTTATTAATTTTTATTTCAGTTGTCATTATTTTATGATTAACTAACATGCAATGAGAAATTTTGAATTCTGCCTTGGAAAGTAGCATGAAGCTGTCTACTTTTTTCTGACTGGATCGCCAGTCTGTGAAGTCAAGTGTGATATTAACAAATTTCCACTTTCCTCAAAGAATCTGACTCTGCTTAAAGCACATATTATGTAAAACTGGGTCTAAAATAAGATGGAAGACTCTTTTTGAAGACTTTCCCTGCAAAGTTCTCAGCAAATGTGTCTAAGAATCTCTATACATAAAAGATTGACTCAAAAAATATGATTGCTTTCAATGGCAGTTGCTCATCTTTGTCAAGAAAGTGGCCGTTAGGAAACAAACAAGAAGTTTCACAGCTGGAGATGTGTATGCATCATGATAATAAGGCTTTGATTCAGCATGCAGCATTCCTGTTGCCTTCTTGTTAGTTGCAAAAAGAACATGTTTTGATATAATCAAAAGTTTTACAATTATATTTTGATAAAAAGTCGTTTCTGCACACAGTAGGAAACAAACGCTCAAGGCAGAAGACTGTGTGTGTGGAGAAGGTTTTTCAGACAGATAGTAAGAGCTACTCACTCTCTGAAGAACTAGTGCTGGAACTCGAGAGAAAGTAGCTTTAGATTTTCTCAAGTCCTCAGACTGCAGCATCTGTTTACTCCCACTCCTAAAAACACTCCCATCTGACTCCCAAAGCCCATAAATGCACTTCTGTCCACCTCGCTTACTCATGAAGAATAGATGTGGGACACCTATTGCTCAAGCACCATGACAACGTCCTTCATCTGTGTTCTACATAACCCGCTATATTTATAGCGCTGTTCAGGTGTGAAATAAAAAAGCTTAGTGTCTTTCACTCAGATTGTCATGCTTTCCAGGTTGTCGTGTTGCTCCCCATATGTGCAAGGCAATTGCTGTGTTCGAATTTGCCCCCTGTACCCTCATTTAGTCCATTAATACAGTACAGTTGAAGGAGTGAGTGAAAACAACTGAGTGAATTCAAACACTGAGTTTCCTGGAAGGGAAGGCGCTTTTGCATAATTTGTGTTATAATTCTGTTTAATAATCATTAGAAAAATTACTGGCAGCTGCAGTAATGAAAAGATTTATCTTGAACTGTGTCATGGAAACTAATTAAACTATTTAATAATCAATTAAAAATAAATTTATACTGGTATGATATTACGCTGTACTCACATTGGACCAGAATCTATCGTTTGTTTGTACGGTAATTCACTCATTCATTTATTCACACACACACACACACACACACACACACACACACACACACACACACACACACACACACACACACACACACACACACACACGTTTGTTTTTGTGAATTGTGGGGACATTCCATAGACGTAATGGTTTTTATACTGTACAAACGATATTTGCTATCACCCTACACCTTCCCCACACCTAAACCTAGCCCTCACAGGAGACTGTGCATATCTTTACATTCTCAAAAAAACGTATTCTGTATGATTTATAAGCCTTTTGAAAAGTGGGGACATGGGCAATGTCCTCATAAGTCACCCTCTCCTTGTAATACCTATGTCATACCCATGTTATTACACACACACACACACACACACACACACACACACACACACACACACACACACACACACACACACACACACACACACACACACACTCATTTGCATGTGGTCTATCTGTCTGTCTAATATTCATTTATTCACTCGCATGTGAAATCTTATCTGTCTATCATTTGTTCATTCATTTATTCATTTATTTATTAATGAATCATATCGTAATCTATCTCTGCCCATCATTCATTCATGTGATCTATCTGTCTGTCTATCATTTATTTGTTCATTCATTCATTTGCATGTGATCTGTCTATCATTCATTTATTCATTCATTCACATGTGATCTATCTGTCTGTCTGTCTATCATTCATTCACATGTGATCTATCTGTCGGTCTATCATTCATTCATTCACATGTGATCTATCTGTCGGTCTATCATTCATTCATTCACATGTGATCTATCTGTCTGTCTATCATTCATTCATTCATTCACATGTGATCTATCTGTCTGTCTATCATTCATTCATTCATTCACATGTGATCTATCTGTCTGTCTATCATTCATTCATTCACATGTGATCTATCTGTCTGTCTATCATTCATTCATTCACATGTGATCTATCTGTCTGTCTGTCTATCATTCATTCATTCATTCATTCACATGTGATCTATCTGTCTGTCTATCATTCATTCATTCACATGTGATCTATCTGTCTGTCTATCATTCATTCATTCACATGTGATCTATTTGTCTGTCTATCATTCATTCATTCACATGTGATCTATCTGTCTGTCTATCATTCATTCATTCACATGTGATCTATCTGTCTGTCTATCATTTATTTGTTCATTCATTCATTTGCATGTGATCTGTCTATCATTCATTTATTCATTCATTCATTCACATGTGATCTATCTGTCTGTCTATCATTCATTCACATGTGATCTATCTGTCTGTCTATCATTCATTCATTCACATGTGATCTATCTGTCTGTCTGTCTATCATTCATTCATATGTGATATATCTGTCTGTCTATCATTCATTCATTCACATGTGATCTATCTGTCTGTCTATCATTCATTCATTCACATGTGATCTATCTGTCTGTCTATCATTCATTCATTCACATGTGATCTATCTGTCTGTCTATCATTCATTCATTCACATGTGATCTATCTGTCTGTCTATCATTTATTTGTTCATTCATTCATTTGCATGTGATCTGTCTATCATTCATTTATTCATTCATTCATTCATTCATTCACATGTGATCTATCTGTCTGTCTATCGTTCATTCATTCACATGTGATCTATCTGTCGGTCTATCGTTCATTCATTCACATGTGATCTATCTGTTGGTCTATCATTCATTCATTCACATGTGATCTATCTGTCTGTGTATCATTTATTTGTTCATTCATTCATTTGCATGTGGTCTGTCTATCATTCATTTATTCATTCATTCATTCGTTCACATGTGATCTATCTGTCGGTCTATCGTTCATTCATTCACATGTGATCTATCTGTCGGTCTATCATTCATTCATTCACATGTGATCTATCTGTCTGTCTATCATTCATTCATTCACATGTGATCTATCTGTCTGTCTATCATTCATTCATTCACATGTGATCTATCTGTCTGTCTATCATTTATTTGTTCATTCATTCATTTGCATGTGATCTGTCTATCATTCATTTATTCATTCATTCACATGTGATCTATCTGTCAGTCTATAATTAATTCATTCATTCATTCACGTGTAATCTGTCTGTCCATCATTTTTTCATTCATTCATTCACATGTGATCAATCTGTCTGTCTATCATTCATTCACATGTGATCTATCTGTCTGTCTATCATTTATTCATTCACATGTGATCTGTCTGTCGGTCTATCATTCATTCATTCATTCACATGTGATCTATCTGTCTGTCTATCATTCATTCATTCAAATGTGATCTGTCTGTCTATATATTGTTCTGTCTGTCTATCATTCATTCATGTGTGATCTATCTGTCTATCATTTGTTTGTTTGTTTATTCATTCAGTCATGTTTATTCATGTCTATATCTATCTGTCTGTCTATCATTCATTCTTTCTTTAACTCACACACTCATCTGCATGTGATCTATCGATCATTCATTCATTCGTGATCTGTCTATTATTTGTTCATTCATTCACATGTAATCTGTCTATCTGTCTATCATTCATTAATTTGCATGTGATCTGTCTATCATTCATTCACATGTGGTCTGTCTGTCTATCATTCATTCATTCACATGTGATCTATCTATCTATCTATCTATCTATCTATCTATCTATCTATCTATCTATCTATCTATCTATCTATCTATCATTTATTCATTCATTCACATGTGATCTGTCTGTCTATCAGTCATTCATTCATCCGCATGTGATGTTGCTGGTTTGGTCTTGTCTAGACTGCTTTGTTGACATATTTTTTGTGCCTATAAAGGTTATGTTAGTGTGAAATCGTTTAAACAGCTGCTGGAAACTCCCCCGAACGTTGGTGTCATGCTTCGGTTGTATACAAAAGTTTTATAATAACAAAACCTGACATGTTGTTATTATGCAGTGGTCGAGGGCCCTCAGTGTCATGGAGCAGCAGAAAAATCCCCAAAAGCTTCTCTTTTTTAAATTCCTGGTGTGAGAGAGCACAGATGTGCATGCAGGAAGTTTATGGTTGTCTCTGGGGTGGTCATTTATGACTCTGCTCTACATAGTCTGCTGATTGATGAACTTGGAGGATTGACTTGCAGCAGTAGTGTGAGTGTGCAACAGATGTATTTCCTGTTTATTCAGGTTTTATATGCTCTTCCCCTTCTCTTCTTCACTCATAAATAGTATAGTTCTGAGCTTCTTGCCAGCAACAATATTTTCAGGGTCAGCAGAGTACATAGCAAGCCCACAATCACGTACCTGTACCTGTACCTGTAAACAATAAATGTAAAATATCTGTAAAGAAACCTGCACGTTATAAACCAGCAGTCCTTGCGTGAGTCCAAAATCATAGAGCCAAATCTCAGCATGCAGTGAGTGTAAGAATTAGGAAAACGGCAGTAGAGGTTGGCTTTTGATTTCAAGTGATTGTGCTGTGACAACTTACAAGATGGGCTGATCAGTGTTACGTCCACTGATGTGTATCGACCAGTTTTTGTTGTTATAATTTCAATGTCAATGGCCTTGTTAACTTCCCTTGTGAGTTGAGATTTATCAGAAACATTCCAGTTAACCTTCATTCATTGATTAATTTATTCATTCTTATCTATCTATCTATCTATCTATCTATCTATCTATCTATCTATCTATCTATCTATCTATCTATCTATCTATCTATCTATCTATCTATCTATCTATCTATCTATCTATCTAGTAGTCTCATAATGGTATCATAATAAAACATAATCTTGCAGCAAACATAAAAAAAGTAAATAACTTTTTTTGACCTATTGTTTACCATATTTAGTGCCAGTGCCATTGTGGGTTTTGGTTCTTATATGAAATATTTTTTAAATAGTTTTTAGGAGGCTCAAAACCCTGCAAAGTTTGGTTCATTTCCAGACCCCATGTCTTTAGTAGAAGTGTATTTATGTATTTATTTTATTATTTATTATATAATTTTAATTGCTTGAAAAATGCTAAATGGAACCTTACAGAGAATGGAAAAAACTACCAATCTTATTCTTTTAGAAATAATAAAAGACAGCAAGCAAGATTACAGATAAAATGTTTTTTTTTTTCTGTGTAGACACGTGGGAGTGCTCACCCTCAAAATGTACATTTGGCCGATCTTCTAAGAAATTAGAGGACAAAAACATTAACTAAACTAATGGTGCGGCCTTGATGCACTCATCCATGAGTTCAGTATGAAAAATAAAATGTCAGTGTGGGCAGAAGAATATTCTGAACCTTGAGGATGAAACTGAATGAATACATACTCAGGATTCAAAAAGGAACTGTCTGCAAGATGTTCCTATTTTAAAAGGTATTTTCTTTATATTCGTTTTCCTATTCGTCAAATATATTTATTACGTCAGAGTTCAGCTTTTGAAACTATCACAAAGAGAATCATTGCTTTTTAATGACTTCACCAGGGCTATATGGAAAAAGTATTGCAAAATAGCCTATAATAGTCTATTGATTGACTGGAGGTCACATCTTACGTGAGTGTAATATAGTTTCAAACTAATTTTTCAAAATTTATAATGAGAAAAAATACTAAATGTAGAGACCCCAAAGTAACTACAGAAGTAGGATGTTTTTTTACTTTTATTTTATAGTTATCAGACATAGTTGTTCAAGTGCTCATTGTTAATCACATTTATGGTTATAGAGCTGTTTCCTCCTGATTAAGTTCTGACTAACAGAGATTGTAATGTTAATTGCAGGTTAGAAGACCCTTCATATTTGATATACAGTTGATTTTTACTTGATATACGGATATGGCCAAGAATAGGTTTTTGGTCCCAAGGTGAACAAGCTATAAATCATACAGAATTAAGTCTTTTGAAAATGTAAAAATGCAGAAAGTTTCCTGTAAGGGGTAGATTTACATTCTTAAAAAAATGCTGGGCTAAAAACAACCAAACTTGGGTTATTTGGCAACCCAGTACTGGGTAAATATTGGACAGAACACATGCTGGGTTATTTTGACCCAGCTAATTGGGTTAAATGTTTTTAACCAACATGCTGGGTTGTTTTACTTAAAGGGGTCATCGGATGCCCATTTTATATGATTTATATGCCCAAGTTTATATGATTCTTTATGATCTTAATGAAAAGTCTATATACTTTGGTTAAAAATGCTCAATAGTAGTGTAAAAAAAACACCCATTTACCTTGTCAAAATCAGCTCTGCAAAAAATCAACTCATTTTATTGTATGGTTCCTTTAAATGCAAATGAGCTCTGATCGCCCCGCCCCTCTCTGCTGTGGGATTACGAGCCGTAATGTTTACTTTAGCTGTATTTAGCTGTGTTTAGCCGTGTCTATCGGCGAAACTTGCCAACAAGCACATTATTAAGAAAGGCCATTTGCAAACATGCATAAAAACCCTTATACTCACTTCTGCTGTGGGTGCAGCTGCCTCATGAATGATTCACATGAACATAGATGCATATATAGATCAGGATCGGCGCTTTCCTTTTAAAAACGAAAGTAACATGTTCCTCTGCATCTTCAGTGGCTCAGATGTCGCGAGTAAATGATGCCTGCTATTCATTATTACATCCAACAACAGAACACCTCAATCAAATTATAATGAATAAAATCAATTTATGTTGTGCAAAAGGCATTTCTATCATGCGAAACGACCGCTGACAGACGCAGCTGACTGACATCTCGCAATAAAATGACCCAAAAAGCTGAACCCAGCATTTGGGTTAAAAAAATAACCCAGCACTTTTTTAGAGTGCAGAAAAACTACCCAGCACCTGGATAAAAATATTAAAAACAACTCAATAAAATGACCCAGTAGGCTGAACCCAGCATTTTTAGAGAAATAGAGTTCACTTAAAACATATTTGACAGTTGAAAGGTTTATTAAAAAATATAAAAGAAGAGATTGGCCTTTTTCTTGAGGAGTAAAATTACATGTCAACTGTCCATCTGGACTTTAATTTGAAAGGCACTGAAATGTAATTTGAGTTAATTCCAATGTAATTTAATATTTCTGTTCTCCTTAACTGCTGCCTTAGTACTTATAATAAATAGTTCACTGGCAGCACATTAATGCTCTCAAAACACTGTTAAGTATTCCCAAATAGTCATGATTTTGAAATACGCAGCATGCTGTGGCTTCTCTGCCATCAGCAAACTAATAAACTGAATTGTCAGTGGACGCATAAAACCAGAGTTTATAAATACTGCAGATCACCCATATGGATGGCATATGGCCTGTTTGTATGTTCTCTCACCAAAAGTGAAGCATCAATCCTGAAAGAATTTTAACATCCAAACAATTCTGCACATTACCTTTAAGTTGTAAAAGAATCTGTGTTTCTCAGCCAGCTCTGTAACCCTACTCTAGACAGTTTTAGGGAACATCTGCTTGCCAGTTTGCGGTTTGTTACTTTTTCACTATGTGCAGAATCTGCTGCTGCTGCTGCTGTCTGCACTTACGCTAACAGGCTTGAGCAGAGTGGCGCGGTTATCTGGCTCAGGAACGAGCGGAGCAGGCTCGTCCCAGAGGTCAGCAGATGTTCCGATAAGTCAGCTGAGGCACAGGACTTCATTATTCACCTCAGCTGTGTGTGTGTGTGTGTGTGTGTGTGTGTGCGTGTATGTGTGTATATCAGCCCGGCATGCTGTGTTTACTGGTATTAGTTGAGGATTTGAGCCGGATCAAAGCATGCACAGACCTACGGTCATATTATTTTGATACTGAAACCTAAACAATTAATATGCAAGGAACAATGTGCATCCAGCTGGCCGTTATCGCAAAATAAACTGATCAGGTCTTGTACCACCCTGAAGGGATTTATTTTATAATAATGACCTGCTGACTATATTTTATGTTGATTATTTACAACTTCCATCTATTTGGTTAAAATTCCCCAATGGTTGTGTAAAACACCCTTTTTTACAGGCAACCTGTTTTGGTGCATGACTCTTTAAATGATAATGAGCTAGTGCTCACCCCGCCTAATATGCTAATACGGCACAGTCCGTTGGTGGTCGTGGGTGGGGCCTGAGCAATATGAGGTCATACTGCTTAGAAAATCAAAACGGCTTGATAATTGAGACTGTTTAGTTTTTTTGGGGATTGAAAAAAAGGAGTCAACAAATTTTTTATCATTGTAGGGTAGTTATGTTCATTTATATGCAAACACCATCTTTAAACATTTTTAATTGCTTTAACTAATCTAATAATGATTAGTGATTACATAATCTGTTCAAACTCAAGTATGTCATAAAAATTTGATTGTCTAATAGTAACGCAAATATGGACCAAATTATCCTCAATAAAAAAGCATGTAAAAGCAAAATGCAAGTTATTTTTATCTAGTACTGACCTGAATAAGATATCTGACATAAAAGATGTCCACAAATAAAAAATAATAATACTGCGTTGTTACCTGAATGTTTTTTTTTTTTTTTAGTGATACAATAGTTTTTCATGAGTCCCTTGTTTGTCCTGAACAGTTAAACTGCACACTGTTCTTCAGAAAAAATAATTTAGGTCCCACCAATTCTTTGGTTTTTCAGCATTTTTATGTATTTGAACCTTTCCAACAATGACTGTATGATTTTGAGATTCATCTTTTCACACTGAGGACAACTGAGGGACTCATATGCAACTATTCCAGAAGTTTCAAATGCTCGCTGATGCTTTACAAGGAAAAACGATGCATTAAGAGCCAGGGCGTGAAAACTTTTTTGAAGATCAGGGTAAATTTAGCTTATTTAGTCTTCTGGGAAAAATGGAAGTATCTTGTGTAGCTTCTGAAGGGCAGTACTTAATGTGAAAAGATGGATCTCAAAAACATACAGTCATTGTTGGTATTGTTCAAATACAAAAAAATGCTGAAAAACCAAAGAATTTGTGCAACCTGAAGGATTTTTCTGAAGAACAGCTGGCAGTTTAACTGTTCAGGAAAACAAGGGACTCATAAACAACCATCACTAAACAAAAACACAGCTGTGGATCATTTAGGTAACAACAACTTTTGAACAGGGTCATTTTTATAAATTCAACTCTTATTTTCTCGTGTGGACTACATGTAAGCGTCTTTTATGTGAAATATCTTATTCAGGTCGATACTAAATAAAAAATAACTTGCATTTTGTATGATCCCTTATTTATCCCTCTTAACATTTTGCAGACATTGCAAGGTGTATGTAAACTTTTGACCGCAACTGTATTGAGAAACGTGAAAAGTCCTGAGACCTTTCTTTTTTCTTTCTTTCTAAATGTAATTGAATTTGATTTCATTTACCCTAATTTATTATACAGTGAACCAGGTCTCTAATCTGATCTGATCTCTAGTATTGCAGTACGTTTTTCCTGGTATTCTTCTCATTTGGTGTGCAAATGAGAAGCTGTGCGGTTGCTGTTCTGTTGCCAAGGTCTAGGTCTGAGTCACTGCGTGGTCATTGTTTAAGGAACAAGCCCTCGCCTTCTGTCTCTTTCTCTCAAATGCCACTGCACGGCTGACATTAAATAAATAGATCAATACCACCCATAAAGACTGTTTTAAGATTCCTAGGAAGAATATACTCTTTTATCAAAGCTAAAAGAGAAGTGTTGACTGCAGAGACACCTTTACAGACTGACTTCTTTAGCATTACTAAAGTCAGTCTCCAATGCTAGAAAACATATGCAAAACATATGAAGCTGTAATCATAACTGTATACGAAAGCGATTACAAGTGCTCACTGTGGATATTTCAGTGATATGTATATACTGGTACGTATTTCGCATCTCGCAAAAACGTTCCTACAGGTACGTTTTCATCATGAGATGGTGGTTTTCTGATCTCCAAAGGTCTTGTTTACCAACTAAACTAGCCAAACACTTGTTTGACCAGGCTGGGAGATCATCTTAAACCAGTGTTGGCTAGTCTTATCCAGTGAGAGATGGATTATGTGCTGATATTTTTGGAAATAAGCCGTTTGAGAAAAAAAATGTGTAAAAACACAAGGCTTGGACCAGCTAATGACCAGCTTAGACCCGCTATCATGTTCCAAAGCCTAAGCTGGATTTTCCAGCAGGGAATCCACTTACATAGTTGAACTCTCACAAATAAGTTGAGCCTAAACACAAATATGTGAATCTGAGTGTCCGCGCTTCGCCAGGAATGCATCAGCGATCGCCCCGATGCCTGACCTGTTGCTTTATTGGGTCGCTTTCACACGCAATGGACCCTGCACCTGATGAGTTCGCCAGTGTAGAGTAAGGAGGAATGCGCCTCCATTATCTGATGTAACTCTGAGAGGAAATATTTGTGGAAATTTGGCAGATTTATTATCGGACGAACAGCACACTGTTATTGTAATTTAGGCAAATCATTGTAAACAACCTCTAAATGCCTTCTTTGTCCTCAGACGGAGAAGCTCCATAGAAACTTATCTAATGTAAACCTGCATTTTATTATTTCCAGGAAGCAATTGAGGGTAGCAACCGACTAGAACATTTTAGAATAGGAAGGCAATTATTAACCAAAGATAAGTAAGTGTTTTTTTTTTTTTGTGTATTCTTCTCTTCCACTCTTACTTTAACAGTGTTTTAAGCCACGCAAGGTCAGGTGACGCAATAAAAAGTGTGATGGAATCTTCTGCTGGTGGGGATTATAGTTGCACGCATGGCTGATGATGGCAGTGAAGCAGCCTCTCACTGAGCTCACCCTATTATCCATGCACCAAAGTACCGGAGACTGACAGCTGAAACTGAGTAAAAATAGCACTTATATTTTCAGCACCATTTCTGCTGCTCTTCTCCTAAACATTTATCATAAAATGCAGCTCCATCATCTAGGTGTTATTAAAAGTGTCACAGAGCAAGTAGACTTAAGGATTTCTCTTCAAGATATTTTGAAATGGTGTACTTCTTGTGGATTTTCACTTAAACTGTGATATGGTCAGCTGAATTCATCTAGATCTAAAAGAGCCCATGAAATCAACTTAGACTCTTATGTTTTTTCCCCTTTCCTTTCCAAATTTTCCTTGAGCCCATTGAGATTTAACAGACTCCCTGAAGCGTGCAGTGAGTTTGTTGAGGGGTAATTGAGAACAAATGTGAAATACGTACAGTACCAATAAGTACATATTACTGCAGTTTTTAATGGAAATGGACACCAGAGGCAGTAAAATAGCGAGCACTTGTAATAGTTTTTGTGCATAGTTATCATTACAGCTCCATTTGTTTTGCTACCCCTGCCAGATTACTACCCTCCTAGTAGTGGTAGGTTTAGGGTTAGGTGTGACTGTTAGTTAAGGTAGGGGGTCGAAAATTGGCCCAACACCGGATGAAACAAGTTTGCTTGATAGCTCATGCGGCACGGAATTGGACTTAGTATCCTTGGGCACGAATCCCATGAAAAACATGACTCACGATGAAAGACCTGAAACATCATACATCATACATCATATCCTCTTTTGTTCATACTATCGGGTAGGTTTAGTTGGAGCATTATAGTTATAGCGCCACTCAACGGATATTTCAAGTCAGAACTGCAGTGACACATACAAAACCAATGTCACATAAAACATACCATATGTACGTTCATCCGTTCCAGGGAAAAAAACGAACACCCTTTTAGCGGAACTCAATGGACATTTCACACAGAATAGGTCACGAACGTACATGGTGGCACGTATTTCGCATCTTGCGAAAAAGTTCCCACAGGTACGTTTTCATCATGAGATCAGGTTGGAAATGTCAAGTGAGAGGAGGCAATTCCTCCATCGTGAGATGATTGGATAAGACTGCGTGATTGGTTCATGCGATAAATCTCGCCTCTTGTGTTTGTGTGCGCTTTCTTGAATCAGTCTGAATGAAGAATATAATGGAGTTAATGGGAAGACTCATTTAAAAAAGTGAGTAAGCAACTCACACACTTAGATATAACCACCTTGTTACATCAAATTAAGACTTGAAATGGCCTGAAAACATAACCTGTGGGAATTGTTAGTGAGTAAGCAGCTTAGTGAAATTTAGGGTAAGTCTCTGTGTCTGACCAATATTTACTGAGCTTTGACTGATTATCCAAAAAATTCAAGAATAGTTAAAAGTTAACTATTAAAAAGAATAGCTTTTACTGTTTAAATTGTTACTGCCTTACATGATTGTTTGGGAATAAATGTAAAATTCTTCAAAACACTTGATGAAACTTGATGAGATTCATACTTGGCTTTAATAAGTAGAATATTGATTACATTGTTAATGTAAAAAATATAAAATAGACATTTTGTTTTTTTAACCAACAAAATGTGACTGGAACAAAAATTTACATTTGATTAAAAAAAAGAAAAGAAAACTGTGCCTCCTCATTCTCACTGACCCATACAATGAAAACCTATAAAAACTATGAAAATCAATTATACAAAATGATTTTTAAAAATAAGGTAATCTTAAAGTGAAATCAGCTATATTTATTTATTTATTTATTGATTTATTATAATTATATGTGACCCTGGACCACAAAACCAGTCATAAAAGTCAGTTTTTTCAAAACTGAGAATTCATAAATAAGCTTTTCATTGATGTATGGTTTGTTAGGATAGGACAATATTTGGCTGAGATACAACTATTTGGTGCAAAAAATATCTAAATATTGAGAAAGTCGCCTTTAATGTTGTCCAAATGACGTTCTTAGCAATGCATAATACTAATCAAAAAGTTTTCATATATTTATGGTAGGAAGTTTTCAAAATATCTCCATGGAACATAATCTTTACTTAATATCCTAATGATTTTTGGCATAAAAGAAAAAAATATTTTGACCCAAACAGTGTATTTTTGGCTATTGCTACAAATATACCTGTGCTACTTAAGACTACTTTTGTGGTCCAGGGTGACTTATTATTAATTTTCATTATTTATTGTTTGAAATTTATTTTTATGACTGTCTTATAAAAGTGTTTTATTCTGCTTAATTTTCAGTCAAGTTGTAATTTTGTTCAAAAAATAGTGTTAAAATATTATTTAATACACAAAAAGTAAATAAGCCTTAGCAAGATAAATGATTTGGCCAATTTATTCCAAAAATTTTACAAATATAATTTCCGTCAATCCCAATTACTGAATGTTGTTAAATACATTACTTCATTTGATATGGGTGAAAATGAATATGTTAATTAAGATTAATATTTGTATTAAGTATCAGTGAACACAATAAATTTGTTAAAAGTGACAGTAAAGACATTTGCAATGTTACACACAATTTTTATATTTCAAATAAATGCTGTTCTTTCAAACTTTCTATTAAAACAGAAAATCTTGGAAAAAAATTGTATTATGGTTTCCACAAACATTAAGCACAATGTGTACTAAAGACTGAAGTAATGATGTTGAAAATTCAGCTTTGAATAAATCACATTTTAAAATGTATTCAAATAGAAAACCATTATTTTGATTAAAAAAACACTATTTTTACAGTATTTTTTGATCGAATAAATGGAGCCTTAGGCCCTGATCACACCGAACGCGTCTTTTAGTTCTAAAAACGCGAGGCGCACAGCACTGCCTTTTTTGGTGACTTTTAATAAAAGAGCAGTGTGCTGCGGGTTTTTTATGTTGCTAGGCAACGACCAAAACAGCTGTCCTGTCAGTCAAATCAAAGGATTATAGCGCGAGCGCTCTAAAATCTTAGTTTTTTGCTGTTAAGTAAACTGTCATATTAGCAGAAACCCTAAATAATACAGCTCCGGGTTACCCACGATAGACAGCAAAGGTTTCTCCTCTATTTCTTGCAGTCTCCGGACTTTTTAAGCAATGGTAAACTTTCGTCACCACAACAGAAGGCCCGCCTCTCCATTCATTCGATTGGACAATGGAAAAGAACACGAATGACGTTGGGCGTTTTTCCGAGTTGATTTTTTTTCAACTTCAGGCGCTCAGAGCGCTTCTGCAAAAACGCGAGGCGCAGCAGGCGGCGAAAATGCGAGGCGCCCAGTGCGCATAAGCAGCGCGCAGAACGCTCACTGCCAACAGAAAACCGTTCAAAAAAGGCGCCTCTCACTGCAAAAACGCGTTCGGTGTGATCGCGGCCTTAGTGAGCATAAGTAAACAAAATCTTTCCAACACCAAACTTATTTTCCCTTTTATGAAGGCATTGACTAGAATATATTTATTTTGTAAATATCTTCAGTGCTTTTGTCCACAGTCAGGTGTTGATGACCCAACAAGGTCTATAATACATAGCGACAACCTGGTTAGTAGCAATAGTGCTCAACAAGTACTGATCTCAGCAGAAGTACTTGAAATCAAACTCCTTTCATTTCTCACTAACCTGTTGTTCTAAGTCACTGATCTCTGGTCTCTCATATTGAAATGCAGGGACACACACAAATGCAGGCCCACGCACAAATACACCAAACTGAAGCACGCTCAGATACTAACTCAAGACAATAAACTCTGCACACAACATACCATGACACAAACACCCACACATACAGCATTATTAACACTATAGGGTTGCAGTCGGCCCTGTCCATTACACCCCTCTTCCTCGGCACCATGTCTTCATTGACCTTCTCAAGCTGTTCGCTGGACTTTCACGTTCGTATTGACCCGCAGGCTGTCTGCCACTGACTGTCAGCATGCATTTGTCATCAACAGTGGACATCAGTGAGCAATCCGGCGATTACTCACTGGCCCCACGCGCCTTTTCTCCCCTACAGGCATGATATCATCTCCACAGTGCAACGACGGTCTTTTGTCCGTGTGCCGCTAGCGTATAGACATACGTTGGACTGTCAGATTGTCAATAAGAATGGTGTATGGGAAACTAAAAGTCAGATAGGTAGTAAGTAGGATTTTCTTCAAGCAGCGGCTGATCTAATTCCCAGTAGGCCGTCGCTGCAAATATTTAGCCAAAATAAGCCCCCATGAGGTTTCGCTGCAATCCGTAAATATGCATATGAAATGAAAGCCTTACAAGATGAAAGCTGACACCTTAAAGTAATAGACTATCCTGAGAATATTATTGTGGTGAATCACTGAGACGAAAGAGATTGAAGCTTTGAAGGTTGGGATGTGCTTGAACAACTGAAATGTTCTCTCTCTCTCTGTCTTTTGCAGGTTGGTGCTGTTCAGATGTGTGACGTGGTAAATGAGATTGAGCTGGCAAGAGCGAGATGCGAGAATAAAACAGCAGGAAACGACACATCAGGTGATGTTCACAAAATGACATTGCTCGGTGCCATTTTCGCAGTCAGTAAACAATTTCGCATCGATGGGGAAAACAGATGTAACTATAGATCACAGAGAGCTAATATTTGGTGCTAAAAAAGAAAAAGCATTTACATTCATATCTAGAATTAGTTTGAATAAATAAATACTTAATATACCAAATATTTAGCATGAATGCATTAAATTTGTTAAAACTGACTATAAAGGTTATTTAAAGGTAATTTCACAAAATTATCTATTTCAAACAAATTCATTATGCATTAATGTATTACGGTTTCCACAACAACATTAAGCAGAATGTGTTTAACTTCGATAATAATAGCACCAAAACAGCATGTTAGAATTATTTCTGAAGGATCATGTGACACTAAAGACTGGAGTAATGGCTGCTGAAAACCAAAAAAGAAAAAGAAAAGGTAAATCTGGATTATTTAAAAGTAAAAAATAAAATATATTTATAATATATTTTTTTAAAACAGTTAGGTAATAAAAGGTATCTAATATTTATATTAATATTAACAATAAATTTAATAAAATAAAATTGCTTACAGTTGAAGTCAAAAGTTTACATACACCTTGCAGAATCTGCAAAATGTTAATTACCAAAATAATTTGTGATAGTTGTTCATGAGTCCCTTGGTTCTCCTGAACAGTTAAACTGCGCTGTTCTTCACAATAATCATTCAGGTCCCACAATTTCTTTGGTTTTTCAGCATTTTTGTGTATTTGAACCCTTTCCAACAATGACTATCATTTTGAGATCCATTTTTCCTTCTGGAGCATCAGTGAGCATTTGAACCTTCTGTAATAGTTGCATATGAGTCCCTTAGTTGTCCTCAGTGTGAAAAGATGGATCTCAAAATCAAGAATGATAAAAAATGCTGAAAAACAAAAATTTGTGGAACCTGAAGGATTTACAACTATCACTAAAAAAAGAAAAAACACAGTATTAAGAATCAAGCATATGTAAACTTTTGAATGGTGCAATTTTTTTAAATTCAACTATTATTGTCCCTTGTGGACTTTATGTAAACATCTTTTCTGTTGACTTCAACTGTACACAAAATATATAAATTATTATTATACATACATGCAATTTATTTAAATAATTTATTATGAAAAATAAATAAATATATAGATGAAAAGCAAAATGCTAATGCTTCATCCATCCAATGGTTTGAATATGAAAATGTAAAATAAAAAAGATCACTGTTTTCAAAGGCTGATTACCATCATCCTCATCAATGAGATGTATTACGCACATGCAGATGAGACCTCAAGCGTTCTGACAAAATACTGATTCATCAGCCTGGCTGATTATTTTGGACTTTCAGCAAAGGGTCGAGGGACCACCGCACTGCACATAGATATCCACAATTATCCGGAAGCTCCTTTGAGGTATGAAGTAGGTTATCCTCCACTGACTCATTCTTCAGGTTGACGAGGTGAACTGGCAATCAGGCATGAAAGACAATTTTTTTTGAAGTGGAAGGCAGCTGTAAAAGTCAGACCCCCATCATGGATAGAGAGTGGGATGAATGAAAGGATCTGTTGTGCCTACAAGCATTTCACGGAACTGTTTGAAGTGAAAGCTCTATAGTGTCTATGTGTATTGTTCTAAGATAGACTTGAGAGTTTCAAAATATTTATTTTTACTTGTGATATAACTAGGCTTTTCATATCTCAGATATCTGCTTGGATTGGGATGGACCATAATACAAACATGCGATTCAGACTTTTTTCTTCAGAACTGTAAGATATTAACTTGCAATTTTAAGTTATAAAGTCCAACTCTGAGGGGCAAAAAAGACTGATATGTTCTCAGAATTGCACATTTATGTAAATTTGAGATAAAAACTCAAAATTCGGGGGGAAAAAAGTCACAATTTTGACATATAAACGTGTGATTCTGAGAAAAGATATCAGAATTGTGGGTTTACATCACGCAGTTCTGAGGGGAAAGGTCAGGACTGTGAGTATATCTCAAAATTCTGACAAATAAAGTAATTTGTGAGTCAATCAAGCTCTTAATAGGCAAGTAAGAGACATCATTTACATTAAGCCGTACAAGTCTTAATACCTGAGATTCCCTTTAAAAGTCACCACTGAACTGCATTAGAAATTTTGTGGGCTCTGAAAAACTGTAATTTATGGCATACAGTATAGGTGTCATTTACTAACCACTTATTTGCAAAGCAAACATATATAGTATGCTATAGACTGGTGCAAGATACACCTGAATGAGTATATATTTGAGAAATAAGATGCCTTCAACCCACAACTCATCTGTAGGTACTTATTACTCAATGATAGACGACCTATAGTGTAATGGAAGCCATCTTTAAGGAGACGTTAAGTGGGATGATTCGTCTTTTGGGTTGTGTAAGGGTCAAGAAGTGCAAACACTGTTCCCTCCCCCTATAATTTAGTTGAATATACTTCCATACACACTTCTGAACTAATTATAGAGATGCAATCACATGGCTTCCATGAGCTTCAATCACTCAATCTAAACATTGAGACAGAGATTACCATTTCCTTTATCCCTCAAAGAATTTTTTTTTTTCATTTTGTAAAATGGCTTTTCTTTCAGCAGTTCTATTCATCAACAGTATTTAAAGTTAAACCTGTAAAGCTAATCTGTATTGTTTTTTATCCAATGGTTGACTGTGAATTTGGTTTAGAATTAGTAGTCAAGGCACCTACAGTCGTGGCCAAAAGTTTTGGGAATTACATAAATATTGGAAATTGGAAAAGTTGCTGCTTAAGTTTTTATAATAGCAATTTGCATATACTCCAGAATGTTATGAAGAGTGATCAGATGAATTGCATAGTCCTTCTTTGCCATGAAAATTAACTTAATCCCGAAAAAAAAACTTTCCACTGCATTTCATTGCTGTCATTAAAGGACCTGCTGAGATCATTTCAGTAATCGTCTCGTTAACTCAGGTGAGAATGTTGATGAGCACAAGGCTGGAGATCATTTTGTCAGGCTGATTGGGTTAGAATGGCAGACTTGACATGTTAAAAGGAGGGTGATGCTTGAAATCATTGTTCTTCCATTGTTAACCATGGTGACCTGCAAAGAAACGCGTGCAGCCATCATTGCGTTGCATAAAAATGGCTTCACAGGCAAGGATATTGTGGCTACTAAGATTGCACCTAAATCAACAATTTATAGGATCATCAAGAACTTCAAGGAAAGAGGTTCAATTCTTGTTAAGAAGGCTTCAGGGCGTCCAAGAAAGTCCAGCAAGCGCCAGGATCGTCTCCTAAAGAGGATTCAGCTGCGGGATCGGAGTGCCACCAGTGCAGAGCTTGCTCAGGAATGGCAGCAGGCAGGTGTGAGCGCATCTGCACGCACAGTGAGGCCAAGACTTTTGGAAGATGGCCTGGTGTCAAGAAGGGCAGCAAAGAAGCCACTTCTCTCCCAAAAAAATATCAGGGACAGATTGATCTTCTGCAAAAAGTATTTACTGCTGAGGACTGGGGAAAAGTCATATTCATATTCATATTCATATTCTCCGATGAAGCCTCTTTCCGATTGTTTGGGGCATCTGGAAAAAAGCTCGTCCGGAAAAAAGGTGAGCGCTACCATCAGTCCTGTGTCATGCCAACAGTAAAGCATCCTGAGACCATTCATGTGTGGGGTTGCTTCTCATCCAAGGGAGTGGGCTCACTCACAAATTTGCCCAAAAACACAGCCATGAATAAAGAATGGTACCAAAACACCCTCCAACAGCAACTTCTTCCAACAATCCAACAACAGTTTGGTGAAGAACAATGCATTTTCCAGCACGATGGAGCACCGTGCCATAAGGCAAAAGTGATAACTAAGTGGCTCGGGGACCAAAACGTTGAAATTTTGGGTCCATGGCCTGGAAACTCCCCAGATCTTAATCCCATTGAGAACTTGTGGTCAATCCTCAAGAGGCGGGTGGACAAACAAAAACCCACTAATTCTGACAAACTCCAAGAAGTGATTATGAAAGAATGGGTTGCTATCAGTCAGGATTTGGCCCAGAAGTTGATTGAGAGCATGCCCAGTCGAATTGCAGAGGTCCTGAAAAAGAAGGGCCAACACTGCAAATACTGACTCTTTCCATAAATGTCATGTAATTGTCGATAAAAGCCTTTGAAACGTATGAAGTGCTTGTAATTATATTTCAGTACATCACAGAAACAACTGAAACAAAGATCTAAAAGCAGTTTAGCAGCAAACTTTGTGAAAACTAATATTTGTGTCATTCTCAAAACTTTTGGCCACGACTGTACAATACATTTTTCCTTCAGAGTTCCCTAGTCAGTGTGTTTAGCCATAAAGAGCTTTCAGCAGCCGGACTCGTTACATTTATCTGATTTCAATTTAAACTGCAGTCCTGTGATGATTGAATTTACATGTCTACAGTCTGTGTGCCGCTGACCCATCCTCACATCCATATAGCTTGTGTCTGAATGAGGTGGATTTTTAAACAGGCCACTTGCCTCTGGAACATTCCTCTGTAGCTTGGAGAGGACGAATAAGATAAACTAGCTGTCAGATCTCCACATTCACAGTCAAGAGCCAACTCACCTCGCCTCATGAATCAGACAGATGCATTCTGGGGGCATGAGGAACATCATAAATATTCAAAATATTACGGGTAAAGCAATAAGCTGATACCATATCTCAGTTTATTGTGCTAACAGGTGTCCAACTGAAGGATGAGGGAAGTGTGAGTTTTAGCGCTCTTGTGTTACTATTAAATAAACCCCAGTTAAATTTAGACAGCGTGTACTACAGGAATGAAAACATTGTGGAAATTAGTTCATTTGAAGTTATACTAAGAGTAGAAGGGCAGTTTTTCAAGCATATTTTATAAAATAATTGTATTCTGAAGCACCGTTTCTTAAAAAAACTTAAAGGAGAAGTTCACTTCCAGAACAAAAATTCTAAGATAATGTACTCACACTCTTGTCATTCATGTTTGTCTTTCTCCAGTCGTAAAAAAAAAAAAATGTTTTTGGAGGAAAACATTTCAGGATTTTTTTCCATAAAGTGGACTTCCATCCCCCGAGTTTGAACTTCCAAAATGCAGTGTAAATGCGGCTTCAAACAATCCCAAATGCTGTTGTAAACGATCCCAGCCGAGGAAGAAGGATCTTATCTTGTGAAATGATACAAAAAATACAGTTTATAGACTTTTTAACCTCAAACGCTTGTTTTGTCTAGCGCTGCCTAAACTCTGTTTTTTTTTTTCTGGTTCAAAACTCCCATCTTATTTTCTCATTCAACTTCAAAAATAATTTCAAAATCATCCTAGATTGCTGCAGAAGTACTGACCCAGTGTTTGCAAAGTTAACATGCAAAGAAGACCCTTAACAAAAAAAAGTAAAACAGCAATGGAGGACGATTTTGGAGTTGAGGGGGAAAATGAGATGGGAGTTTTTCGACATACTGACGGTCTTGAACCGGAAAAAAATAAGTTCAGACAGAGCAAGAAAAGACGAGCGTTTGAGGTTAAAAAGTATATAAATTGTTATTAAAAAAAAAATGCTAGATAAGGCCCTTCGTCCTCAGGCTGAGATCGTTTACAATCACATTTGGGATTGTTTGAAGCTGCATTTGAACTGCATTTTAAAAGTTCAAACAATAGAAGTCCACTATATGGAGAAAAATCCTGAAAGTTTTCCTCAAAAAACATAATTTCTTTATGACTGAAGAAAGAAAGACATGAACATATTTGATGACAAGGGAGTGACATAATCTATTATCTATACATTTTTGCTCTGGAAATGAACTTCTCCTTTAAATGAGACATTTGAAAAAGAACTAATCGTAATTAGAAAACACTTGCAGATACCTCCAAGTTATTGGTGATAAACTGGCACCTGGTGCTAATTTCCTTAATTATATGACAGACCCTATTTAACTGGCAGATTGCAAGATGGTGGGCCACATTAAGGTGACCGAAACCCTGTGACAGGATGTTGTCCAGACGAAGGCCAAATGATCCTTTCTATCATCGCAAGAGAAGTTGGTCATTCCAAAATCTGTGATTTCTCGAATATTGCAGGTTTACAATGACACTAACTCATTCAAGTTTCCCAAAAAGGCTGGTCATTTACGCAAGACAAAAGCAGGAAAAGACAGGATGATGCAGAGACTTTAATGAGGAATTGGTTCAGCACTGCAGCTGGAATTGCTTGCCAGTCCAGTACTGAACAGTGTAAGGATCTGTCTCAGCGTGTTTACGAGACATCCGACTGAAAGCGCATTCTGCAGTGACCAAGTCTCTAATCAGCTGAAAGTATCGAAAGGCTAAGATCACCTTTGCTGAAGAGCATGTAATGTGGAAAGAGTAGAACTGCTCTAAAGTTCACTTTAGTTCAGCATCAAACTGAGGAAAGACAGAAGCCCAAATGCGTAAAGAAGTCAGTGAAAGCTGGAGGAGGAAGTGTCATGGTTTGGGTGATGTTTTGTGCAGCAGGAGTTGGGTCTCATAGAGCATTATGGCAGAGTGAATGCAAATGTTAATCAGAATCTCCTTCAGCAACATGCAGTTCCTTCCCTACAGGCTGCAATTTTTAGGCAAGACAATGCCTCGTCACACTGCAAAACAGACTAAGTAGTACTTTAAGGCTAAGAACATTGAAATAATTAAATGGCTGACCCATAGTTCTGAACTAAACCCAAATCCTAAATCCTTGGTGTCAAAGTTATGACTAAGAAACCCACAGTTACAAAACTCTGGAAGAAAGCTGAAGAAGAGTGGACCAAAATCACACCAGCACACAACCAAAGATGTGCAAGGGCCTCTACACTTCCTACTTCCTACTAATTTCTGACAGCTGCATCCCTCAGAATTTTTAGTTGTAATTTTCTTTCGTGCTACGTTGATTACTGTTCTCTAATTTCAATCACTGTGTTTTTTGCAAAATAAAGTTTCGTTGAAATGCCTCGAATATATTGTCAAACATGTTGTGATATACTCACAGCGAATATTCCTTCAAACTATTCTTTCTTTTGAGCGATGAAGATTAACAAAAGTAATAGGGTATTATATGCATTCAGTTATGATATTCATATGATATTGAGTGCTAAGCACTGTTCTTTATTCTTTTTCCAGGCTGCAAAGGGATGTGGGATATTATTGCTTGCTGGCCATCAGCCAAAGTTGGGGAACATGTGGTTATTCCTTGTCCAAATTACTTCAGACACTTCTCTGATCATCATGAGGGTAAGTTGAAATCACTATTGAAAACCTGTGATGAACTTCAGATGAAGGCATTAAGCAACAGCTGCAACTCTTGAAGAAAAGTGCAGAATGTCTTTTGTCATTTTGTCAGTCTCAGTCATGGACTGTCACGGACTGTCACATCACTGTAAAACTAAAGGTTTTGAGGCACTTTAGTGTCTGAAGTTGTTCAGAAACTAATCTGAAACTCCCACATACTCACTGGAGTAGTTTCTTTGATATTAGACTTCTCAAGGCAAAGTGATGAGCTTGGGAAAACGATAACTCTAAAATAAGCCCTTAATTGTCAGAAAGTAAAACAAAACCAATTTTCCCCCTCTAGCAAACAGCATTTTAATGTTATGTAGTCATCAATGTACAAGTTGCTAAAAACATGAATAACATGTTTGCAGAATGCAGTAGGGCTGGTGATTGTGGGTTATATTTTACATGCAGAACCGCTGCTTTGAGTGGATGGAATGGCTAATTCATTAGAAGGCAAATCAGCCCCATTGATTGAGTGTGTACTGCTATTAGGTCACACCTGTTTATCTGTTAATTCTGTCTTGGTCACATCACAACAGAAGCTATTAATTAAACTCATTACAAGTCTGGCAGCATACCAAGTTAAACAGACTTACATTAATCTGTTATACAAAGGATGCCTTAGTGCAAAGTTCTGTCAATTTATGTTTATTATTTTAAATTATATTGATTATATCTATTTTATAATTGGGTTTCTATGGAAGCCTGTTTCCTCCTCTGAATAAAACATTTTAAAAAGCTAATTGCGACTTTTTATCTCACAATTCAGATTTTTTTTCTCGCAGTTCAGACTTTATTCTCAGAATTGCATGATATAAATTCACAATTGCAAGTTATAAAGTCAGAATTGTCAGAAATGAACTTGCAATTGTGATTTAATAACATGAATTGCAATTGTGACTCAACATTTTTTTCACAATTCTGAGAAAAAAGTCAGAATTTCGAGAAAAAAAGTGAGAATCGAGATATATGACTTTATTTCTCACAATTGCAAGTTTATATTACGCAATTCTAACTTTATAACTTGCAACCGTGAGTGTATATCACACAATTCTGAGAAAAAGTCAATATTGTGACTTTATAACTCGCAACTGGGAGTTTATATCTTACAATTATGAGAAAAAATGTCAGAACTGCAAAAAAGAAAAGTCACAATTACGAGATATAAACTCAAATTTGCGCAATTTAGATTTTATTTCTCACAATTGCGAGTTTATATCACGCAATTCTGTGGAAAAAGTAAGAATTGTGAGTTTTTATCTTGCAATTCGGACTTTATAACTCACAACTGCAAGTTTATATCTAACATTTCTGAGAAAAAAGTCAGTATTGTGATTTTTTATCTTGCAATTCTGACTTTATAACTCGTAACTGCGAGTTTATATCTAACAATTCTGAGAAAAAAAGTCAGAATTGCAAGAAAATTTGTGAAAAATGGTGAACTTAATACATTTCTCCCAGATGTCTATTCCATTCAGTCTTTTTTAAAATTTTTGAATTTTTTTTTTCATTTGATGCACTTTTAATTATTGTAGGAGATATGCATATCTGTTCTTTTTAAAATTTCTTTCTATTTTATACCTACCATGTTGTTTGTCATAGGCTACACAAGTCTGAGAACATTTTTTCATAGTTATAATTTGTAAAGGCAAAAGAAAAGCATTTCATTTATACCAGTAGCCTCAGACTTTTGAACCCCACTGTAAATGTAAACTGCTCCTTCATAGTAGCTTAACTGTTGAAGACACTAGGTAACATTCATCAAAATCTGAAATGTTGTAGATACGTCTAGGTTTGGAAAAAATGTCCATCCTTAATGCAGAATGTGCTTCAGGTACAATCTAATAGAAACCAATGTCGATTCCATATAATGGAAACACAGCCTCAGTGTTGGAGGATGTGAAGTGTTTCTGAAGTGGCTGAAAAAGAGAGCACATCTGCTTCTAGGAGCTTTGGGTTTCAGGCAATTATTTCTGAACATACTGAACACTTTAGGAATGACCAGCTGTGAGAATGTAAGTTAGATTTTGTCATTTTTCTTTGAAATGTCTTTTTTTTTTTTCTTTTTTTTTCAACTGCTCATTCATGCAGCAGCTAGTTATGTGAAACCGTGGATGATTCTGCTTCTAGTGGTCTGGACAGAAGATACAGCCCCTTTGTTTAGCACAGAGGTTTAAAATTACTGCAGTGTGAGAGAGTTTTCACGCCAGCGACATTTCGAGGCTAAAAGAACATTGGAGAAATGAGTCTGAAAGTGTCGTGAAGATGAAGAGCCAGTGCTGATGACTCAAACATAAATATGAGTTGTTAGCAACCAAGAGACAAAAAAACAGAGTGGTACTTCTCTAGGAAATGGACACTTTTATCTCTCAGAGGCCGCTTTTTATTAAATCAAACATTTCTTTTTTCCTTTGTTAGATGAAGGTCACTTTAATGAAGGTCACCTAATTTTTTGATAGCTTTTCAAATGTCTTTTATTGATTTTATTCTTCCCTGACATAAATTTTTTTTTTTTTTTTTTACTTCAAATCCAAACAAAAATTTAAAGGTGACATATGAAAATCAGATTTTTTCCATGTTTATGTAAACAAGTCACCGGTGCATCTACCAATCCAGAAAACATAAACAAAGAACAACCAAGTAACTGTTTTGGTAAGCCTTTCTTTGCAAGCATGTGAAAAAACAAGCTGCTCAGATTTTGCTCCCCCCGTGAAATAGAAAGGGGATCTTATTATAATATTACTGCCCCTTTAATCTGCACATTTCTACACACGGTTTCGCCAATTTTTTTCGCAAGCGACAAAGGTGTACCAGTTCTAAAGCCATGGCAAAAGTTTAAGCAAAGCATGTTAACTGTTCTGACGTTGGCAAAGAACACTATTCAGAGTCCCAGCCTCAGAGGAGACAAGACAGCATATGATTTATTGATTTATGTATTGTATATGACGCTGCTGCCACACAGATCTAATATAAACATGTGATTACTTTCCCAGCTGTTTACCTTCACAGACATACATGACAGGTTTTGTAAGTCATGTGTTTTTAACATAAACTTGTGTATTTGACGGTTTAAGCGCAATAAGACTTGAAAGAGAAGATTTGTACTTAGTGTAGTACTCGCATGCCGTGCTTTCTGTGCGCATGCTTCGGATGTGTGCTCAGAAAACAGTGTGTTTCTGCTTCCACTCAAAATAGCCATTTTCAAAATGATATAATAAATGATCTGTGGGGTGTTTTGAGCTGAATCCTCACAGACACATTGCTCATACGATGCTCAGAACATCACTGCTAAATCTCTACAAACCAGGCTGAGATGGTAGCTCTGTTCTTTTTCATTTATCTGAGCTCTGTTGCTTAAAAAAAGCACCAGAGGGGCTTCAGTATTTGGCTGTGGGGAGTCATATAAGCTACGGATTGCATGACTGATCTACTTTCAGTGAAAGATCAATGAATATGATTACATTTATATTCAGCACTCAAATGTGGCCACCTTCACACTCGGCTGCATACGAAACAAGCAGCTTTGCTAGATGATTGAATGAAGTAACACTTTGTGATATATACAATCCACAGACACTAAAAAAAACCCAGTGACATACTGTGGCTCATTAATCAAACATTCATTAATTATGCACTCCTGAAAGGACTGAATGACATAACAAGAGTGAGACTAAAGCCTTTACTTTAATTAAACAATGAGGTTGAGCACCTCCATGAATACTTGAGTAATACATCTTACAAACAGAAACAGACAATGGCTGTTTTGTACAGAGCCTTGTGAAAGACTTTATTTCACATTTTGTTATGTTGCTACCTTATGTTAAACTGCTTTAAATTACTTTTTTCCACATCAGTCTACACTCCATAGACCATAGTGGCAAAGCAAAACTGGTTCTTAACATCTTTGCAGATTAAAAATAAAAAACTTAAATAATTCCTTTGCATAAGTATTCATACCCTTATCTGGGACAGTTGAAATTCAGCTCAGGAGCATTCATATTGCTTGTAGATGTTACTACACTTTGCATGAAGTTAACCTGTGGCAAAATCATTTAAATGGGCATGATTTGGAAAGGCACAAATGTCTTGAAAGGTCTAACAGCTGAAAATGCATATGAGAGCAAAACCCTAGCCATGAGGTTGAAAAAGATCTGCATGTAGATATCACACACAGGATTGCATCAAGCCACACATCTGGGGAAGAGTTCAGAAAAAAATCTGCTGCATTGAAGGTTCACTGAAGCATGTAGTCTCCATTATCCTTAATGGAAGAAGTTTGAAACGACCAGGACTCTTCCTAGAGCTGGCCTCCTGGCCAAACTGAGCAATTGAGGGAGACTGGCTTTGGTTAGACTGGTGACTAAAAACCTGATGGTCACTGTAGTTGATCTTCATGATCATATGTGGCTTTATGGTGGTGTGGCAAGACTCTCCTCAGTGAAGACACAAGAAAACACACTTGGAATTAGCACCTAAAGCACCTAAAGGACCCTCAGACTGTGAGAAACAAGATTCCCAGGTCTAATGAACCTCAATTCCAAGTATTTTATTTGGAGGAAACCAGACACTGCTTATCACTCACAGAGTACCATCCCAAAAGTAAAGTGTGCTGGTAGCAGCCTCATGCTATAAGACTTTTTTTCAGTGGCAGGGACTGAGGGACACATCACCAAAATACTGAACCTCAGACTGGGCAGAAAGTCCACCTTCCAACAGGGCAATGACTCTAAGCACACAGCAAGAGTGGCTTATGGACAACTCTGTGAATGTCCTTAAGTGGCCCAGCCAGAGCCTGGGCTTGAACCCAATCAAACATTTCTGGAGAAGCCTTAAAATGTCTGCCAAACCCCATCCAAGCTGACAGAGCTTAAGAGATGAAGAGGTGAGGAGAAGAATGGCAGATAATTGCCAAATGTTGATGTGCAAATCTTGTTGCATCATACCAAAAAGACTTGAGGCTGTAAAGGTGCTTGAGCTAAGTACTGATTTACTCAGAATACTTGAATACTTATGCAATGTAGTTATTTATATAAATTTATGAAGTTCTCACAATTCCCACTGATGTGGGGAAAAAAAGTTTTTTAAACAGTTTAACATTAGGCAGGAACATAACAAAACATGATAAAATGTATACTTTCGCAAGGCACTGTATAGAGAGAAAAACAGTTGAGAAAAACTGCTTGATATATCAAGCAGTTTTTCTCAACTGTTTTTCTCTCTATACAGTGCCTTGCGAAAGTTAGTTAACATTAAGTTAGTTAACATTAGTTAATACATTTTTAAATAGTTAATAAATGTATTGTTCATTATACATTCATGTTAGTTAATACATTAAATAATGTTAACAAATGACACCTTATTGTAAAGTGTCGCCAATTTATTTTTCAGAATTTAATCAGGTTTAATTACTGTATGAATGTGAGGTGAGGTGAATGTCAGTGCAACGAAGGTTAAGGAAGGTCAATGCAGCATTAAATCTTTTCATCATATTTATTATATCCAAATTTCAGATTCTACTCAGGTGGTGTGCAGACTTATTTTCCACTTCCTGTGAGGTGATATATTATTTTCTATGACATTTTCAGTGTCTTTTGAAATGAAGCTTCCCTATGATTGGAAAGCTTGATATAGTCGAACATCCTGTAAAGATCATTTCAAATGGCACTATTGCAAATTAAACACACTGTACTGCTGCTGCTGGTGAAATACGATTCAGGAGCGATTTCTTTTTCTTAAGTCCCACACATTTCTGATGGATTCAGTTAAAGCATACAAGCACAGTCCAATGCTCTCTCTGAATGGGAAAGGATAGATTATGCTTTTCAGAATGAGAAAAGTCTGTTCGTAGTTCAATACCAAGGATTAATGTAGCATTCTGGATTTGCTTCATGGGATCTCTGTGGCTTATGACAAAGCCCATGGTCCACTGGAATAATGTGTGAAGATGGATATATTGCATGTGGGTGTTTGCACACGTTGATAAATGTGAGAGGGTTGGCGTCAACCTTACATGACAAACAAAGCTTACACTAAAAGCCAAGAGTAAACATCCCCTTCAATAAATTTGCACAAGCTTTCAGGTGCTGGTTTATGTTTAAGTAACATGTTTATAAATACAGTGTATTAAATTTCAGATTTTAAAACATGTCTTTCTGATAATCACAACAATATGCATATCAGATGAGCCGGGAGTAGCATCAGGTATTAGATAGATTTGTTTATTGCGAGTGAAAAAGAATCTTAATCCTGCTTGATACCTTTCATTATTAATGTTATAATTTATTCAAATCAAAATGTTTTTTTGTGAGGGTAATAATTACTGCAAGTGTCTCAGATGATTCAGATGTACTGTTGGATTATGGGAATGAGATTTTCCATCTAAAAGAAGAAACAAGCATGCATGTCAAGCACCTAGAAGTCGAAAGTCAACTGGATTTCAAACAGGTGAAAGCTTTCAAATTGTTTTAGACGGGATAATTTAACGTTTTATTATTATGTATGGATTATCTGATCAGCGCTTTACACTCTTTCAAAAGAAAAATTGATCCAGAACATTTCTTGGCTGTTCTGACAATGTTCTGTCAGTTTGTCTCCTGATTATTTGCAGTTTGCTTACAAGATTTTAAAAGAGAAAGATAATTAAATGCATTGTACAGTATTATATATATATATATTTTTTACCAAACTTTGTTTCCTAATTTTTTTTACAACCATTTCATAATTTGTATCATTCTGCTTGTGGTATTTCCAACAGCAAGTATAATGGCAGATGCCCAAATACACTATAAATTTATAATACTGTTTCTGTGTCACAGAATGTAATTTTAAGGGTTTTTAGGCAAGAATGTACTTGTTAAGACTTAAAATATGCAATTTGTTAATAAAGATAACATCTATTTGAAAATTTGCTTCGATCTTTTCGAAGGTTGTGAGCTCCAGGGCGTCAGCGGCCATTTAGCGCTCATGAACCTGGCGAGAGCAGCCTTACCTCAGCCAGAATTTACGGCTCTCTATAGTGGATAAAAATGAGCAATAATTTGTTTTGGGTAAATCTAACAGGCAGTCTTTGTTCTCATTAAAAATGAGCAATAATGAAAACGTAAACAATAAGCAATAGCTAGCTAGGCAATAAGCAATAGCTAGCTAGGTTAGCATAACGATAGCTATCGCCGTCAGTCCATTACCGTAAGCTAATAACGTGAAACTGTATTGTTAAGTTATTTTTCTCGCTGATGATCTGATATGAACAAGATAATAAATTTAACCAATTAAAAGAACAAAGGGATGAAGTGAAAACTTAAAATTGCCGTCAGTTCATTTGTTGCAATTATACTGTTACCAGAGACACTGCTGTTACCGCGCTGTCTTCGAAAGGCGGAAGTAATGAGACATGGTTTCCGGTTTGGTCATGTGACGTTCGGCATAAAGCCTATATACAATTGCTTACACCTTTGAAAAATGCAATATCGCCCCCCAGTGGCTGATTTCTTTCAAATTTCTCATAGACCTTTGGGGCCGTGAGTTCCGTTGTGATCGATCTACGTTAAAGGGATAGTTCACCCAAAAATGAAAATTTGATGTTTATCTGCTTACCCCCAATGCATCCAAGATGTAGGTGACTTTGTTTCCTCAGAAAAAAACAAACGAAGATTTTTAATGAAAACCGGTGCAGTCTGCCAGCCTTATCATGGAAGTGGATGGGCACCAAACCTTTAAAAGTAAACAAAAACATGCACAGACAAATCCAAATTACACCCTGCGGCTCGTGATGATACATGGATGTCTTAAGACACGAAACGATCGGTTTTTGCGAGAAACTGAACAGTATTTATATCATTTTTTACCTTTGATACACAGCCACGTCCATCTGTCCTGAGCACGAGTTTGGCATCAGTCACGTCACATGTGCACGCGCTCTAGCGTAGAATACACAAACACCGGAAGCTATCTGTCGTGTGTATACGACACTCATTGTTTACACAGTGCACAGAGATTGTGGGTATAGCGGCTATTCAAAATGGTAATTACTTGCGCTTATCCTGATTGTTCAAACCGATTTAAAGCTAAAAGATTACGTTTGCTTGCGCAAACTCATCCGGGACTTTTCACTGATTTCCCCTTACGGCGTTTGCGTATTCTACGCTAGAGCGCGTGCACATGTGACAAGACTGATGATAAACTCGTGCTCATGACAGATGGACGTGGCTGTGTATCAAAGGTAAAAAATGATATAAATACTGTTCAGTTTCTCGCAAAAAACGATCGTTTCGTGTCTTAAGACATCAATGTATCATCACGAGCCGCAGGGTGTAATTTGGATTTGTCTGTGCATGTTTTTGTTTACTTTTAAAGGTTTGGTGCCCATCCACTTCCATGATAAGGCTGGCAGACTGCACCGGTTTTCATTAAAAATCTTCGTTTGTGTTTTTCTGAGGAAACAAAGTAACCTACATCTTGGATGCATTGGGGGTAAGCAGATAAACATCAAATTTTCATTTTTGGGTGAACTATCCCTTTAAGCTTTGTCTAATAGGTGCTCAAAGTTCATCAGCCTATGGCGGACATGTTTTTTGAGATGTGCAAATGTCCTTTTAGACGTTTGTGCACTTTGGACCACGACTGTGTGTATCACTTTTTATAGGACAAATGTTTGTGTAGTTATGGCTGTTATGTTTATAGCGCCACCAAGTGGCAAAGCTCTGCAACTTTTTTATGTGACCTCAGATTGAGCTCTTACATATGTGATATGAGTTTAGCAAAGATATCTCATTCCGTTCAAAAGTTATAGCCATTTTAGTAAAAGCAGCCATGCCCCTTTCAAAAGTTTTGGCATCCCTTTGTGACAGAGAGTCAAAAGTAACATTTTATTTTATTTTTTATTTTTGATAATTATTGATATTCACTTTCCAGAGAATCTTTCTGCACTGGTTTGCACTGGTTGAAACCTGAAAAAAGTAGGTTTTTCAAAAAATGAAAAAATTACCCAAAAATTTCACCCAGAGATGAATCAGTTTTACGTGATGATTGCTGATCCTTGGCCATTCTAACAATTACAATATGCTTTCAGCGCTACGCGCTTGAACCCCTAATAAATAGTCATTTTTAATAATAGTATTTAATATTGGGGAAATAGTGTTTGTGTTTGTGATGGTGATCCATCTATCTAGATCAGTTAGGTACACTTCAACAGTAAAATATAATGCATGTATGTCACAAAACTTTCCAAATCTACAGGAACCATCAACTACCTCAAAACAATTACCTGCATTTGTTAAGTCTACAATCTGCCCTTAGTTTCTATCCTGTATCTTACAATTGCTTCACTTTTGATCTGTTAGGCTGCTGTTTTATGCTTATTTTATTGCCAACTAGGTGAACCGTATAATTGTCAGTAACAGAGTCATTTTAATTGATGTTAATCACAAGTAATTGTTAAAACGTATTAATCATTTCGATAATCATTGCAGAGTTGATTAATTTTTCATTAATTTAATGTTGGTGCCTTCCGTCAATTAATTTATTTCCTAATGAGCCATGCAACCAGTCAATTTGCAGACACAGAAACCTTCACGTTCCAGAGAAATTATGCTTTTGTAGCTCTGAAACTGACATACTGAAACTGTATTACTTACCATTATTGACTTTTTATGGTGCCTCTCCCAAATGATGAATGCACAGATCAATACACATTAAATGAACAATAAAACAGCTTATTAGAGCAACAAAATATAACAAGACTAAATATTGTCTTTGATTAATTATATGGGATGTAATACATAATTTTCTTAATTAATGTCTAGAGTAAGAGGTTTTAGAAACAGAGAAATTGTGCATGTTTCATAATTAATCTTTCTTCACTGAACATAGATGTTGTTGTTGTTGTTTTATTTTTTTGATATTGACAGTGCAGATTTATGTTGTTTACCCTGTGCTTCCCAGAGTAACCCAGGGGCTAAAACTAGACAAAACAATAGCCAATTAATTTTTAACAAGTACATCGAAAAGCGAATATTTTGTCATTTCTCTTGTCCCCTTCAGATATAGTGTGATATGCAACACACATTACAATTTTAGTGGGGAAAAAAGTTTTTTTCAGCATTTGGAAAACTGTACCTGTACCTGCAAGTATGATTCATTCAGGAGCAGACATCATTGTTATACAGTTGGAGGTCACTTCCTGCCGGGGCAGGCACAGGTCTTTGTGCGTAGATTTGACGCATTCAAGTTGTTTCTGCTGGCATTTGTTACTTTGGAAAGTAATTTTTTGGATTTTGAAAGTGTATTTCCACTTCACTTGTATAGCTCTATTCAGTCTACATTTTGTTATGAAACAGCTTCTTTCAGCATTCACATAACAAGCACGCTGAAGAAAACCCACATGGGAACTCATTCACCTACAGGCTTTTTAATTCAAAACTGAGTGAAATTGATTGGCTTGTTTCAGATCAATACATGACATTGTAACATGGGACCCGCTATGAATGCGCTGAGGAGGAACTAAGTGTCCTTCCTCCTGAAGTATACATCATATTTTTCAAACTCTGTGGACCGTAAGACAATGCTCTCACTAAATGAATCATCCTTGTGGGATACCTACACCTAGTCCTTGAATGCCCCCCTTATTCTTATACAAAAGGCTAATCTTTTCCTGTGTGTATTCCTGTGTGTATTTAGTGCAGTAAGATTCATTCTAATCAATCAGTTTTTTAATAAATGGTTCTCTCTCATACTGTCCAGTTAATTGATTCATCCTAAACAGTGTTCTGTCACATGTAGAATTGGCAAACCAAATTCAATCCAATGAATCAGTTCATCTGATATGGTTCTCTCTTTTGTATGTGGAGTTGGAAAGTCTGATTCATTGTAGTTAATCTAATGAAAAGAATCTGTTCACGTTAAATGGTTCTCTCACATACTCTATGTAACGTTGCAAAGATGTAGAATTGGTAAGACAGATTAATTTGAATGAATCAGATCATCTTAAATATCTCTCTCTCTCTCATACTGTATGTTGAGTTGGACAGTCTGATTCACTCTCGTGAATCAATTAATTCAAATTATCTTTTTAAATGTAAAATTGAAAAGTCAGATTCGTTCTAATAAATCAGTTCATCTTAAATGTTTTTCTCTCTCTCGTTCTGTACTGTATGTAGAGTTAGACAGTCTGATTCATTGTACTGAATCAATTCTAAACAATTCTCTCTCAAATCTAGAATTGGCAAGTCAGATACATTCTAACAAATAAGTTTATCTTAAATGTTTCTCATTCTCTCTCATACTGTACTATATGGACAGTCTTATTCATTCTAGTGAATCGATTCATTCTAAACAATTCTCTCTCTGGATTGGCAAGCCAGATTCATTCAAACGAATCAGTTCTTCTTAAATGTTTCTCCATCTCTCTCATACTGTACTGTACGGACAGTCTGATTCATTATTAGTGAATCAATTCATTCTAAACATTTCTCAAATGTAGAAATGGGAAGTCAAAAAAACACATTTTTTTGACTTCAAATGTTTATATTTCAGTGTGTTTATTGACTGAAATTTACTAGCAGTTTCTCAGTGAAAATTGTTTCTACACCAAATTTATTTTATTTATATAGCTTTCTCAACACTGAGTAAATCCTATGACCCGAATTGAGTAGCTTTTCTACTCTAAGCATCTCCATAATTCATTGCTCATATTTGTATACAGCACAGAACAAAACAATGCACTCAATAAGCCACAGTGCTCAGCTGGGTCTCTTTGTGCATTGATCGGATGCAGAGTTTTGCATTCAGTGGGACATTGTGCATTGAGAAAGGCCAAGAAACACCTCAGTGAGAGGGGTGATGTGGTTTGTATTTCTCTAGTTCAGAAAGCCATTTCACTTTAATTGTATGGACACACTCCAGGATGCCAGCCCTCAGAGCTCACTGCGCTTAAAGCCAAGAGTGTAATAAACAAATGCAGCTTCTAAATACAGCAGCCAGTGTTTGTATCTTGAGGTTAATGACCTTTTCAATTTTCACACAGGTAACCTCTCAAAGACCTGCACTGCTGACGGCTGGACCGAGATGGACCCGATGGAAATCGCAATACATTGTGGCTATAATCTGAATGGCACTGCAGATGACGTAAGTACAAATTACACTATGGTATATTATCTTTATATTAGTTAACAAAATGCAGGTTTTCACTGTGATTGTACAGTTTAGAATGTGATTTGAAAGCATCATTCATGCTAAATATCTTAGGAAAGTTTCAACTCCACTGGCATTATACTGTACAACACTGAAATGCTCCGACTCTTGACGTACTGAACTTTTAGCTCACAGAATGCGATCGTTCTCATGTCATATTGAGTGTTTCTAACCCAAAAGCCCAAGCTTTAACATTCACCCGTTTTCAGTCAAACTTTTCCAGACAGCCTTTTATTGCCTAGAGCAAATGAACAAGTCCAAACATAATAGTTCCTTTATTTAGCGTTGCACATCGGTGTCAGCCTTTGGATGCATTTGTAAACACACTAATAATCCATCACTGAAGCAGGTATTATATAACTCGAAACACCTTGATCTTTTGAGCAGAGTGTAGTTAAGTGAAGAGCAAATGACCTTTGGCCTTTGATGAAAGCTTTCTCAGCGTGTGTTTGCATCAACAGCACGCACGGTCTTCAGACCCACTGGGAATACAGTATGTGGGCCTGGGACTTAAAAGGAATTTGATGTTTTTGTTGATGAGCGTCTGATGTTGCCATGTTCAGGTTTTTATATTCAACTTTGGTCAAAGACTATAGAGGGGGTTATTTGAATACGCTCTACGCAGGTGAGTCTTTTAGCAAAGCTCTGCGTGGGAGAGATAGCGCATTACCCATTCTTACCACACAAAAAAAAAAATAGCCTTGAGTAAAGAAACATTCTTTTCAGACATCAGGATACCATAAATGGACAAAGAAGTCAGGGCACTGAGTCATAGTCAGATACCGTGGTTATTTTGTTTTTGGACTGTAGTGTTTATGAAGGTTTTGAATGCATGTTTTGAGCACTGCCGTCATAGAGCAGTATGCTGTTAAAAATCATTTATAGGTAGATTTATGCATAAAGATTACATTAATAGGATGATATGTTAGAAAGCATGTTTAATGATGTTTGAAGTTCATGATAACATACCGATCACACTGTATAAAAGTCTAAAGTTGTTACTTTTTTATGTTTTTGAAAAAAGTCATCAGTGGTCGCCAAAGCTGAATTTATATGATCAAAAATAAAATAAAACATGATTCTTCTGAAATCAATTTTAGTATGCTGATTTGCTCCTTAAGAAATGTGTTCTAATTAATATCACAGTTGAAAACAGTTTGATGAATAGAAAGTTTAAAAGAACAGTATTTATTTAAAAGATTGAATCTTTTGTAACAGTAAACGTCTTTTCAATGTAATGTGTCCTTGCTGAATAAAAGTATTAATTTTTTCTTTTAAAAAAGACAATCTTGGCCTTAAACCAACAGTAGTGTAATTTAAAGATTCAAGAAGAGTGAAATGGTTCAATCCTATTTGAAATAGTAAACATGTATTCTTTATTTTTTTTATTTGGCAGGATAGTTTCTTTAGGTCAGTGAAGATCGGCTACACCATCGGACACAGTGTTTCTCTCATTTCTCTCACCACCGCCATTGTAATACTTTGTATATTCAGGTAAGAAATTTTATATTTGCAGGCCGATAGGTTCTTACTTAATCTGATATAATCTAGTGCTGTCAAATCAATTAATCGTGATCCAAATACAAAATATTTACATAATATATGTGTGTGTGTGTGTGTACTGTGTATATTTATGTACATGTGTATATTTTTGAGAAATATTTACATGTATATATTCATATTTATATATTATTTATATTTAATACAGTGTCTTGCAAAAGTATTCAAACCCCTATTTTTTCACATTTTGTTATGTTGCTGCCTTATGTTAAACTGATTCCATTGCATAAGTATTCATACCCTTATCAGCTGAAATGTATCTCAGGTGCATTTATATTGCTTGTAGATGTTATTACACTTTGAGTGGAGTTAACCTGTGGCAAATTCAAATGAATGGGTATGCTTCAGAAATCCTCAACCTTCCCCAGCTCCACCTGTATAGATCTGTTATGGGGTGATTAATGTTATATATGGTGGTTATTGTCCGTGGAGGTATTGAGTCGGTACTTGGATCTATTCCATCAAGACCAAACACATTAACATTGCCATGTATATTACCATGCTAAACTCTCAGAGAGTTGTCATGAAAAAAATGATTCTAACATGTATTTGCTGGTGCAGGGGTAAATTAAGTTCTTTGCATTAATGGTTTTGCATTTTTCTAGATAAGTCATGTTTATGCTATCGTACTTGCTTTAACTAGTTTTAAAGCCCTATCCAAAGCAATTATTTTTTTAGGAAAATTACTTCCTGTCTAACTGACAACTCTTTGAAATGAACTGACAGTGAAGTAATTACATTTACTTCTTTCTTTTTTTTTAAACAAACGCATGAACACGGTCAAAGAACAGGGTACAAATACAATGTACAAGAGCTTGAAACTAACTCTCTATTTTTCTTTTTTTAATAGTGAGATTTAAATGTAGCGTGGAACACAGCTGTGGGTATTAAAATGTATAAATATGTAATATATAAATATATATTTTGAAATAATAATTTAAAATGTTTAATAGAGTGTATTCAAATGTTTTTAGCCACAAAAATGCTATTTTACTATACACATTTTGTTTTACAGTAATTTTGTTTTTTTGCTGTCAAATACTGGGCACAGTTGGAGTCCTACGAATGTTTCACATTAAAGGTTGTCATTTTGATTAGGTTAATGGCTTTAAACACAGAAAACAGAGCTTCATGCGTGGTTGTAACCAACCCCAGAATCTCCATGGGGCGTCATGGAGCGAGTCACTGAATCACTGAAGCTGTCGAGGATTAAACAGCAAACAACATGCATCCGTTTTGACACTACAGTGATTGATGTAGCTCACCAGAGGCAAATCGGTCTGCTAATGACAGAGATATGAGCTTTCTTACATGTATATTCCAACACACACATTTCATCTTGGCCAAATAAGACTTGCATCTAACTACCATCAAAGAAAATAATCATTCCAGTGTGTATTAGTGATCACTTATAAACCCAGTAGTCATACTCTAAAGCATAAACACGGTTTAAAATCCTTTAAATGGCACCAAATTAGCATTCAAATGCTGTAGGCAATATCATTTATGTATCAATTAAAGGATTAGTTCACTAGAGTTATTTACTCACCCCCATGTCATCCAAGATGTTCATGTCTTTCTTTCTTTCTTTAGTCGAAAAGAAATGACAGTTTTTGAGGAAAACATTGCAGGATCTTTCTCCATATAGTGGACTTTAATGGGGATCAATGGGTTGAAGGTCCAAATTGCAGTTTCAACGCAGCTTCAAAAGACTCTACACAATCCCAGCCAAGGAATAAGGGCCTTATCTACCATTTTTTAAAAAAAATTTTATATAATAAATACTTTTTAACCACAAATGCTCAAATTGAAGTCCACTATGTGGAGATAAAACCTGGAATGTTTTCCTCAAAAACAAAAAACAAAAAAGTAATTACTTTTCAACTGAATCCTTTAAACAATGCATGCATGCATTTGTGGATCAGACTATTTGTGATGTTCTTCTGGTGGATGATTTATTATTGGCACAATGTGGTGACATGCTTATTATAGTATCTGCTAAGGATGTAACTTACTCATAATTACCCATAACATACGTTCCTATTAATAAATGTAATATTAGTTAAATCAGACAAGGTAAGATTCCCCTAGGCTTAATTGACCCCCCACCTTAATTTTTTATCTTGACTGTAGATGGGGAAAAAAAAATCTCATCTCATCACTTTTGATGAATCGCTATGCTATTTTTAATTTTGTAATTTAATCTAAATGTGAACATTTGTGCGATTTAATCAGTTGAAATAGTTTTGAGGTTAATTGATCTATTTTTCTGTCTCTGTTAAATAGTGATCTATGACATTATATTATATTGACTATCAGAGTTTTTAATACTTATTAATAAAGGTTATTGGTCAGTATTTCCATGAATTACATAGATAACATTTTAGATATATTCTGTTTTCATTAAGACCTATAGGCTAATTGATAATGGTAATTAAATATATAAGTATTCATATGCCTGTATGTTAGTCATAGAATAATTTTACTTTTCAGATAAATCTAATTTAAAATAGAATAGTTGATTTAGTATTTTACATTAATTACACTTAATACAGTTGAGGTCAAAAGTTTACATACACCTTGCAGAATCTGCGAAATGTTAATTATTTAAATATAAAAATGTCCCTGTTCAAAAGTTTACATACACTTGATTCTTAATACTGTGTTGCCTGAATGATCCACAGCTGTGTTATTTTGTTTAGTGATTGTTTTAGTTGATTTTGTTTAGTTGTTCAGGAGTACCTTGTTTGTCCTGTTGTTCTTCAGAAAAAAACCTTCAGGTCCCACAAATACTTTGGTTTTTCAGCATTTTTGTATATTTGAAGCCTTTCAAACAATGACTGTATGATTTTGACATACATCTTTTTACACTGAGGACCACTGAGGGGGACTCATATGCAACTATTACAGAAGGTTCATACGCATTAAAGGATTAGTTCACTTTCATAACAACAATGCACAGATAATGTCCTCACCCCCGTGTCATCCAAGATGTTCATGTCTTTCTTTCCTCAGTCGTAAAGAAATGATGTTTTTTTGAGGAAAACATTTCAGGATTTCTCTCTATATAATGGATATGTATGGTGCCCTGAAGTTTTAACTTCTAAAAAGCAATTTAAATGCAGCTTCAAAAGGTTCTAAACTATCCCAGCCGAGGAGGAAGGGTCTTATCTAGTGAAACGATCAGTTATTTTCGAAAACAAATTGACAGTTTATATACTTTTTAATCTCAAATGCTCGTCTTGTCTCGTCTTTGCGCAGCGCATGCGAAGTCTGTGTGATTCGGGTAAATACAGTTAGGGTATGTCGAAAAACTCCCATCTCGTTTTTCTTCCCTAACTTCAAAATCACCTTAGATCGCTGCAAAAGTACCGACATAGTGTTTACAAAGTGAACATACAAAGAAACTCAAACGCCCTTTACAAAAAAAAAGGTAAAAACAGCATTGCAGGACGATTTTGACATTGAAGACATAAACGAGATGGGAATTTTTCGACATCCCCTAACTGCATTGACCCGGATTATATTGACTACACATGCACTGCGCAGAGATGAGACAAGATGAGCATTTGAGGTTAAAGAGTATATAAATTGTCAATTTGTTTCGAAAATAACCGATCGTTTCGCTAGACAAGACCCTTCCTCCTCACCTGGGATAATTTAGAGCCTTTTGAAGCTGCATTTAAAATGCATTTCGGAAGTTCAAACTTCGGGGCGCCATACATATCCATTGTAAAGAGAGAAATCCTGAAATGTTTTCCTCAAAAAAACATAATTGCTTTACGACTGAAGAAAGAAAGACATGAACATCTTGGATGACAAGGGGTGAGTCCTTTAAGAGCCATTTTAATTTGAAGATTAGGGTAAATTTTACTTATGTTGTCTTCTGGGAAACATGTAAGTATCTTCTGAAGGGTAGTACTAAATAAAAAAAAAAGATATTTAGGCTAAAAAGAAAAATTTGCACATCTTCATTCTGTTCAAAAGTTTTCACCCCCGGGTTTTAATGCATCGTGTTTCCTTCTGGAGCATCAGTAAGCGTTTGAACTTTCTGTAATAGTTGCATACACTTGTTACAATTTAAAAGTAAATGCACATTCATCTTCCTCTACAGTATTTGACTTATTTACCAAACGCATAAGAGGATGACCTATAAAAGTGCATAAGTTTTGCTGTAAACTTGCACAGCGTCAATCCTCTCTGGAGCATGCTGAGGTTAAGTGCTTCGCTCAAGGGCACAAATGTGATAGTTCACAGCTCTCTCCTTGTGATTACCAACTCTAAGCTCAACCACATCCCACCCATGCTGTCATTTCCATCAGTAATAAGTTTCATGTGTCACCACCAGTATGGCAGAGCAGCTCTACTCCTCGATAAAGCTGCTCATGTTGAGCTCTTCAGCAATGTAATCAGTCCTAATCCTGTCTATTAACACTATCTGCACTCGAGCTGCAGGCTTAAGCAGTCTTAACTGAGAGGATATCAGTCTGATGTGGGATTTCAGTGACTGACAGGGGCTGAAGACCTGATCGCACCTCAGGTTATTATTGCCGGTTTGAACACTTGCTCCCACTCCGATGAATGACTCAGGTCACAAGTTGGTGGAGAAACAGTCTGCGGTCTAATTAAATTGTGCCTTTACCAAGAAACACTAGGTAAAAAATTCTGTAGTGTCTAAATCTGTCAGCGGTATGTCAAGGTGATCCTGCAGATGGCCAAGCACTAGAGACGCAACATAGGCCTGTAAAATCATGCTGATAGTGTCAGATCACAGCATGTGAAATGAGCAAAGCGGAGACGACATGCCTGTGTATGAGTGCTAGGTTAAAGGAAACAGGGATTTGACCTTTAACTCAAAAGATGTACTTATAGTCAGTTCGGGAAAATTGTAATGGTATGCAGTGTGATTCGCAACTTATATAAAACTCCAAAAGCTGTATTTTAATGAATCCTATTTGTAAATGGGTTCAGTCAAAGTTAAGATCTTTATAAAGCATCTGTTACATGCTGATGATTAATTAAGACTCAGCAAGCAAAACTCTACTGTGATGCTCTTGCAAACAAAGTCAGTGGAGTAATTAGTATTGAATCTAAAACATTCGTTTGAAAAAACAATGACAGAATTGTTTTTCTTGTGTTGTTTTTTGGATTATTGCCATCACAGTAATAAATTAGACTTATAATTGACAAAATACAGTTGAAGTTAAGAGTTTGCATACACCTTGCAGATATTTTAACAAAATGTGAATGCATGTAATTTTGTTATTTAGTACTGACCTGAATAAGATATTTCACATAAAAGATGTTTACATATACAAGAGAAATAATAGTTTAATTTATAAAAATTACCCTGTTCAAAAGTTTACATACACTTGATTCTTAATGCTGGGTTGTTACCTGAATTACACTGTTGTGTTTTTGTTTGTTTGTTTGTTTGTTTAGTGCTAGTTTTTCATGAGTCCCTTGTTTGTCCTGAACAGTTAAACTGTCCGCTGTTTTTCAGAAAAATCCTTCAGGTCACACAAATTCTTTGGTTTTTCTGCACTTTTGTGTATTTGAACCTTAACAGCAATGACTGTATGATTTCGAGATCTATCTTTTCACACTGAGGACAACTGAGGAACTCATATGCAACTATTACAGAATTTTTTAACCCTCACTGATGCTTCAGAATGAAAAACAACACATTAAGAGCTGGGGGGTCAAAACTTTTGAACAGAATGTGTAGATTTTTTGTTATTTTGCCTTAATATCATATTTTTGTTCGTTTAGTACTGCCCTTCAGAACCTACAGAAGATTTAGCAGAAGGCAAAATAAGTCAAATTTACCCTGATCTTCAAATTCAAAAAGTTTTTACCCCTCAGCTCTTTTATGTGAAATATTTTATTCAGGTCAGTACTAAATAAAAAATACCATGCATTTTGTATGATCCCTCTTATTTGTTGAATCAACTTAAAATAATTTGTTAATTGGCTGCCTCATCATTTTAAGTTCAGTTAACTCAAAAAAGTTTAGTCTACTTAAAATGTTAAGTTGTACTATGTGACAACTTAAAATTTTAAGTTGAATCAACTCAAAAAGCTAAGGCAGCCAGGTAACTTACCCAGCTTTTATCTTATCCAAGTTTAACAAACCAAACCTTTTGTTAAGTCAACTCAAATATCTAGGTTGTCACTTAGTACAATTTAACATTTCAAGTTGACTAAACTTATTTGAGCTGAATGAATTTTCAATGCTCTTAATGCATTGCATTTCCTTCGGAAGCATCAGTGAGCCTTCTATAATAGTTGCATATGAGTCCCTCCGTTGCCCTCAGTGTGAAAAGATTAATCTCAAAATCATACAGTTATTTTTATAAATTCAACTGTTATTTTTTCCCTTGTGGACTATATGTAAACATCTTATGTGAAATATCTTATTCAGGACAGTACTAAATAAAAAAATACCATGCATTTTGTATGATCCCTCTTATTTCGGTAAAACAAATTCACATTTTGCAGAATCTGCCAGGTGTATGTAAACTTTTGACTTTTAAATTGCAATGATATTTCACAGTATTCTGTTTTCTTGAATGCCAAACTCCAATGTATTAGTCATAACTTTATATCTTTCAGACTTATAAGTGACTTAAAGGAATTTATTTAGATTATTACAAGCAATCTATCTGCAAAAAGTGCTGCAAGATTTTTTTTATGATTATTTTGTATTGTCTTGGTATAAACTAACAATCCCTACAGCATGACAACTGTGTCAGCATTTGAGAGTATTACTGTAAAACACACTGTAGAATATAAATCTTTTCTTTGCACCAGAGCACAGAGAGAACCCTGTGTTTAAACAAAGTGTCAGCTCATTTAACTAGTGTGAGTCTGGACATTATAAACAAAAGACATCATGTTCAGGGTGTTCTGAGATATCAGAGTCTCTCTGTTTTTTAAAAACACTTGCATTTTGAATAAAGCAGCTGTGGATGTCTTTTAAAAATATAGTTCACACATTAAAATTATGCCAGTGTTAACTCACTCTCATGTTGCTCCAAACCTGTATAACTTCCTTTCTTCTACAGAGTAGATTCAGTTTTTGGACTGCCTGCCATAGCTAGATAATATTAAATAAGCATGTTGAACATTAAACGAGCAGCTACCTTGAATTTTAAATCAGATTTTGTGAATTCCCATGTTTGCCGTGAGTAGAAATGCGTGTGAAATGGACTACAACACAATGCAACAAATTATCTGTTTAACGAACCCCTTACATGGACCAGAAAGCTCAATTAGGATTTCATTTGTAGTGTAATTAGCTGTCATTTTTTCCGTTATTAGTTCCAAGGACAGAGTGTAATTAGGGGGCAGGGGACTTCTCAATCAGGCTTAACATATTTTACGATTCAGACCGTGAGCGTGGCTGATTGTATTCCTTGTATTCCCTCAGGAAACTCCACTGCACGCGGAACTACATCCACATACACCTGTTTGTGTCCTTCATTTTGAAAGCCATCGCGGTCTTCGTCAAAGATGCGGTGCTCTATGATCTTAATCAAGAGTCTGACAACTGCTCCACTGGCTCTGTAAGTTTATTATTGCACAGTCTGTTTGTTTAATCTTTAATAATTCCCTCACGAGTCTGTAATAGTTTCAGTTAGCAAACCATGTGACATCCACACGCAGCAAACCAAGTATTTATCTAGCAGTGTTAGTAATCAGCATAAATATATTCTGTCCCAGCTGATCATGTTTACATTTTTTTTTTTACTCACTGGTCTTGGGCCTCTCAACTGTTATGTCTGCTGCTAAACATCCATGGGCATAACTTCACACTCGCTGGTGAATTCACTGCTGTGGGTGACCTCTGTTTGAACCAGCTTGCCAAAATGCTTGTTCCAGTCATTCAGGATGGCATGTACTCCCACTGTTATAGTTGTATCCCCTCAAGCTACCTCAATTTCACAGATTTTTTTTTTTTCACAACATTGCAAAATCATAAGATGTGAATTTTGGGTCATTTTTTGACAGCGCCACAGGGTATTTTGTTTGTGCTATTTGCACTACAAGCTTACGTATACTGGTTTACTAGTGTCCCACCAATATTCTTGATGAGTTTAACCAGTAACACTTCCAGGAACCACACAAGGACCAAAGCTTGACTAGTCTCATCAGCTAGGTTTTGCTTAAACCACTACCATACAAGCACCAACCAACCAACCAACAGAAATGCATTAAGGTAGATAAAAGATTGACAGTGACAGCATTAAAATTAGCTCATGCAAGTAAAACTAGTAAAAGCAGGTAAAAGAGTTACAGTGACTAAAATAAAATTAGACTATACATGTAAAACATCCAAACTAGTAAATAGCAGGAAAAGAGTGACAGTGACAACTTTAAAATTAAACCACGCAAGTGAAACATCCAAACTAGTAAAACTAGTAAAAAGCAGTTAGAAGAGTGACAGTGACTAAATTAAAATTAGACCATACAAGTAAATTTTCCAAACTAGTAGAACTAGTTAAAAGCAGTTAGAAGAGTGACAGTGACTAAATTAAAATTAGACCATACAAGTGAAACTTTCAAACTGGTAAAACTGAGTGACTGACTAAATGATAATTAGCCCACACAAGTAAAACATCTGAAGTAGTAAAACTAGCAAAACGCTGGTAAGAGTTACAGTGACAAAATGAAAATTAGACCACGCAAGTTAAACATCCAAACTAGTAAAAAAGCAGGTTAAAAAACGACAGGGACTAAACTGAAATTAGACCATATAAGTCAAATTTCTGAACTAGTAAAAAGCAGGTAAAAGAGTGAGTGACTGAATTAAAATAAAACCAAACAAGTAAAACATCCAAACTATTAAAACTAGTAAAAAGCAGGCGAAACAGTGACTAAATTACAATTAGACCATGCATACATTAAAATTGGATCATGCAATTAAAACATCCAAACTAGTAAAATTAGTAAAAAGCTGGTAAAAAATAGACAATGACTAAATTAAAATTAGGCTATACAAATGAAACTTTCAAACTAGTAAAAAGCAGGTAAAAGAGTGACTGTGACTAAATTAAAATTAGACCATGCAAGTAAAACATCCAAACTAGTGAAACTAGTAAAAAGCTGGTGAAAGAGTGACTGATTAAATGATAATTAGATCACACAAGTAAAACTTCTTAAGTAGTAAAACTAGTAAAAAGCAGGGAAGAGTGAGTGACAAAATCAAAATTAGACCACGCAAGTTAAACATCCAAACTAGTAAAACTAGTAAAAAAGCAGGTTAAAAAATGACAGGGACTAAATTAAAATTAGACCATATAAGTAAAACATCCAAACTAGGAAAAGGCAGGTAATGAGTGAGTAAATTAAAATTAAACCATACAAGTAAAGCATCCAAACTATTCAAACTAGTAAAAAACAGGTAAAAGAGTGACAGTGACTAGATTAAAATTACACCATGCAAGTGAAACATCCAAACTAGTAAAACTAGTAAAAAAGTAGGTAAAAGAGTGACAGTGACTACATTAATATTAGTCCATGCAAGTAAAACATTCAAACAAGTAAAACTAGTAAAAAGCAGGTAAAAGAGTGACAGTAAATAAATGAAAAATAGACCAAGTAAAACATCCTAACTAGTAAAACTAGCAAAAAGCAGGTAAAAGAGTGACAGTGACTACATTAAAATTAGACCACACAAGTAAAACATCCAAACTAGTAAAGCTAGTAAAAAGCAGGTAAAAGAGTGACAGTGACTAAATTAAAATTAGTGTATGCAAGTAAAATATCGGAACTAACACAACTAGTATAAGAAGGTAAATGGGTAACAGTGACTAAATTAAAATTAGACCACACAAGTAAAACATCCAAACTAGTAAAAAGCAGTTAAAAGAGCGACAGTGACTAAATTACAATTAGACCACACAAGTAAAACATCCAAACTAGTAAAAAGCAGTTAAAAGAGCGACAGTGACTAAATTAAAATTAGACCACACAAGTAAAACATCCAAACTAGTAAAAAGCAGGTAAAAGAGCGACAGTGACTAAATTAAAATTAGACCACACAAGTAAAACATCCAAACTAGCAAAAAGCAGGTAAAAGAGTGACAGTGACTACATTAAAATTAGACCACACAAGTAAAACATCCAAACTAGTAAAGCTAGTAAAAAGCAGGTAAAAGAGTGACAGTGACTAAATTAAAATTAGTGTATGCAAGTAAAATATCGGAACTAACACAACTAGTATAAGAAGGTAAATGGGTAACAGTGACTAAATTAAAATTAGACCACACAAGTAAAACATCCAAACTAGTAAAAAGCAGTTAAAAGAGCGACAGTGACTAAATTACAATTAGACCACACAAGTAAAACATCCAAACTAGTAAAAAGCAGTTAAAAGAGCGACAGTGACTAAATTAAAATTAGACCACACAAGTAAAACATCCAAACTAGTAAAAAGCAGGTAAAAGAGCGACAGTGACTAAATTAAAATTAGACCACACAAGTAAAACATCCAAACTAGTAAAAAGCAGGTAAAAGAGTGACAGTGACTAAATTAAAATTAGACCACACAAGTAAAACATCCAAACTAGTAAAACTAATAAAAAGCAGGTAAAAGAGTGACAGTGACTAAATTAAAATTAGAGTATGCAGGTAAAATATTCAAACTAACACAACTAGTATAAGTAGGTAAATGGGTAACAGTGACTAAATTAAAATTATACCATGCAAGTAAAACATCCAGGTGACAGTCATTAAATTAAAATTATACCATGCAAGTAAAACATCTAAACTAGTAAAAAGCAGGTAAAAGAGTGGCAGTGACTAAATTAAAATTACACCATGCAAGTGAAACATTCAAACTAATAAAACCAGTAAAAGCAGGTAGAAGAGTGACAGTGACTAAATTAAAGTTAGACCATGTAAGTAAAACACCCAAACTAGTCAAACTAGTAAAAAGGTAAAAGAGTGACAGTGACTAAATTAAAATAAGACCACACAAGTAAAACATCCAAACTAGTAAAAAAAAAAAAAAAAGCAGGTAAAAGAGTGACTAAATTAAAATTAGACCATGCAAGTAAAACAGCAAAACTGTAAATTAAATTTAGCTTGTTTCCATCTAGACCTGCAACAGACCAGTGCAAACCAGTCTGGACCAATTAGTTGAGTATTCTATTAAAATAAGACAAATCAGTTTCACAGTATTTATCAGGGTTGTGGCAATCATCATTGTCTGGCTGCTAGTAATGGTGAAGGACGTTTTCTGAGATGACTCAGCTGTTAAGATGACGATTGATTGAACTTGACAAAAGAGCATAAACTCTCAATGAAAACATGGCTCCTTCTCAGTGTACAGAGTGAGTGTGCTGGAACACGTGTCCATCGTTCAGATCTGGTGTCTCTCAATGTCTGCAGTTTGAGCAAGAATTTTCAATAGATCAAGGCTGTCTGTGGGAACTTCAGAAGTGTAATGCTCTTTCAAACTGAGCTTTTGACTCTATAGAATTTTAAAGCAAATGGATTTTAAATGCAACTTCTGAAAAGATTATATGCATATTTAAAATGTACTTTTTGCATTTTTGTAGATATAAAAAGTTCACTTTTCACAGGTCATTTGCTGAAATTTGTCATTTCAGACTTGATGTCAAATGAAAATTGTCTATGAAAACTTAGAGTAGAAACTAAAGTTTACAGTATAAAAGTCACATTGTGACATATGATTAAAAAAAGTCACAAAAAGACAACTGTGAGATATGAAGTCACAATGTGGAATAAATTTGTGATTTATGATTACAAAGTCATATTGTGGCTTTATTTCTTATGCCCTATAAATAAAATAATTACTTTCTGGGCTAACAAAAATAAAGCTTTATATATTTCTATATATTTTCTAATTTTGAGCCAGAGTTACAATTGTGAGATATAAGAAATCACAATTATGCAAAATAAAGTCGTTATTATGACATATACAGTCTGAATAATGAAATATAAAGTCACATTTTGAAGATATTAAGGCACATTGTGAGCTATAAAGTCCGATTATGCAAAATAAAGTCTTGATTACAAGATAAATTGTACACTGTGAGGTATAAAGCCACAGTTGTGTGAAATAAAGTGATTACAAGTTATAAAAAGTCACAGCTGGAAGACATAAAGGCACATTGTGAGATTTAAAGTCATATCTGTGGGATATAAAGTCTAATAAAGTTGTGATTATGAGATATAAAGTCACACTGTGACTTTACTTTTTCCTGAAGATGAAGCAGACTTTCATACAAATAATTTCACAATAAGATATTATTTTGTTTCTGTTGTAAAAATAAAATATTAATTAAGAGATGTAACCTCACATTGTAAAATTTAAAGTCACAATTTGAGTTTTTTTTGCAGAGATTTAAATTCAGGTCTCGTTGCAATGCTAATGGTTTTAAAAGTGTCTACGTAGTTAAATCTTACATCAGTCTCTTTTAAACACTTCATCTGCATGTGAAATATTACTAATCTCCTGTGGAATCGCTGAATATTCGCAGATAGGTTATGTGTCAAGCTGTTATATTAATGTTATTCTCACCTTTAAATAACAGTAGCCCATGGGGAAAGACAGAATGACTGATTGCCAGAAAACAGCTTTATAAAACGAATTAGTTGCAGTGGTTTTATGTATGATACATAATAAATGCATGATAAAAAGCTGTCGAGAGGCTCGCCTCGGCAGAAGGTGTTTGTTAGCCATTTGCGTGGTCGAGCCTGCGGCGAAAGCTTTCTATCTATTTCAGGGATTGCGCGCCCTGAGCAAGAGGCTGCGGCTCTCAGAGTAATTTGGGATGATTTGTGCGCATTATAACTATGAGCCGGATCCATTCATCCTGCGCTGCCTCATTTTACACGCCCGAAAGCAGAAAGCATCATTCAGAGCCTTCTGCTGTCTAAACTGTCGATTGCTTCATCCACCCAATTCTTTTCTCCTGCCTGTAAGGCATGCGCTCTCATTTTGAGCGTGTTGCACAGAGGAACGGAGAGGAGTTTTAGATGTGTGAATCTTGGGAATCTTTGAACCTTGGATCATGGAGCTCAAAGAAGTATTTTTAGAAAGACAGAGTTTTATTGTTATGTGCGAAACACGTTCAAAATCAAGGTGGGTGTCTAAACAACTATTCCACTTGTCAATCTTTAGCGAGCTCTGTACAATTAGGCTCCACCAGACTCCCATCAGGTGCTTTTAGGTAGCGTTCACACAGGATGTGTGACTATTTTTATGTACGCAGACTAATTTATAATGTTTGGTTTATGAAATTGAAGTAATTGAAGGATTTGTTCACTCCAGAATTAAAATGTACTTATAATTTACTCATTCCCATGTAATTTAAGATGTTCATGTAAAAAAAAATTTGGGTTTTTTGAAGAAAAACATTCCAGAATTTTCCTCCAAATAGTGGACTTCAATTGGAACCAACAGGTTGAACATCCAAATTGCAGTTTCAATACAGCTTCAAAAGGCTCTACATGATCCCAGCCGAGGAATAACGGTATTATTTAGCGATACGATCTGTCATTTTCTAAAAAAAAAAATGTAAAATTGTAATATTTTTTAACTAATTTCACACATTACATAGTCACATTTGCAAACGTACAAAGAAACAAACGCCCTTTACAAAAAAAGTAAAACAACGATGTCGGACGATTTTAAAGTTGGAGGAGAAAATTTGATTTTTCCGCCCTACCCTACCTTTTTGAACCAAAGTACACTGATGAAGAACTAACAAGACTGACAAGACAAACATTTGTTGTTAAAAAGTATACAAATATATATATATATATATATATATATATATATATTTTTTTTTTTTTTAGAAAATGACCAATCGTTTCGCTAAAAAAAACTTTTCCTCTGCAGTTATTTTGTAGAGCCCTTTGAAGCTGCATTGAAACTACAATTTTGACCTTCAACCTGTTGGCTCCCATTGAAGTCCACTATATGGTGGAAAACCCTGGAATGTTTTCCTCAAAAACCTAAAAAAAAAAATTACTTTCCAACTGAAGAAAGAAAGACATGAACATCTTAAATGACATTATTTAATGCGTCTTTGCTAAATAAAAGTAATTTTGGTCTTTACAAAAAAGTATTTCTGACCCTGAAACTTTTGAACAATAGTATATGAACATCAGTAAAACTTCGGTGAAAATTTTTTGAATTTAAAGATCAAGGTAAATTTAACTTAATTTGTCTTCTGGGAAACATGTAAGTATATTCTGTAGCTTCTGAAGGGCAGTACTAAATGAAAAAAACATGATATTTAGGCAAAATAAGGAAAAATTTACACATCTTCATTCTGTTCAAAAGTTTTCACCCCCTCTCCCCACAGCTCTTAATGCATTGTTTTTTCTTCTGAAGCATCAGTGAGCATTTGAACCTTTTGTAAGTGGCATATGAGTCCCTCAGTTGTCCTCAGGAATTTTCTCCATATAGTGGACTTCAATGGGAACCAACAGGTTGAACGTCCAAATTGCAGTTTCAGTGCTGCTTCAAAGAGCTCTACACTTTCCCAGTCGAGGAATAACAGTTTTATTTGGCAAAACGATCTGTCATTTTCTAAAAAAATAAAAATGTATATACTTTTTAACCACAAATGGTAGTCTTGCACTAGCTTGACTTCACAAATTCACGCATTATGTAGTCAAATTTGCAAACGTGCAAAGAAAGTTAAACGCCCTTTACAAAAAACGTAAAACAACAATGTCGGAAGATTTCGAAGTTGGAGGAGAAAATGAGATGGACTTTTTTTGCCCTACCCTACCTTTTTGAACCGAAGTACACTGATGAAGAACTAATCGCGTGTGAAGTCAAGATGATGATTTGTGGTTAAAAAGTATACACATTCTAATTTCTTGTTAGAAAATTACCAATGGTTTTGCTAACAAACAAAGAAACTATTCCTCTGCAGTTATCTTGTAGAGCCCTTTGAAGCTGCATTGAAACTATGATTTTGACCTTCAACCTATAGGCTCCCATTGAAGTCCACTATATGGTGAAAAATCCTGGAATACTTTCCTCAAAAACCTAAAAAAAAAATTACTTTCCGACTGAAGATAGAAAGACATGAACATCTTAAATGACATGGTGGTAAGTAAATGATCCGGAAATTTAAATTTCTCTAATTTAATGCATCTTTGCTAAATAAAAGTAATTTTTGTCTTTACAAAAAAGTATTTCTGACCCTGAAACTTTTGAACAATAGTATATGAACATCAGTAAAAAAGAAATAAACATCATTTTAGCTTTTTTATGAGTAACTACATAAACATTTGGTTATTTCTTACATTTAAAACAAATTCTCCCTCTCTTCTCTTCCTTTTGTGACCCTGGTTTCAAACTAGTGAGCTATCTTGTCCATCCCTAGTATTATATAGTAGTTTCATTGATATGAACATCACAGCTCATTAACTGTGTTCAAACGGTTGTGCAGCACTATATCTATAGTTCTCATGATGGTTTTGTTTGCATTGAACAGTCAGAAGTTCATTCTGCTCTTGAGCAGGAGGACGTAGCATTTTCAGCGTGATGTTGTATCTTTGCTCTGTTTTTGCTTTTCACCTTCAGCCACTTACACCCTCCTGTCTGATTTCATTGCTGTGTGTTTGTCTCAGAGTTATTTGTTTACGGTCCTCCTGCAGTCTGCCTGCCATGTCTCACTGTCCTCCCTCGACAAACTCCTCTCAACCTCCCACAGGTTCTACCCAAATAAACCGCTGCTTTCAGGAAAGCCTATTACCGGTGCTTAAATTGGTATTTTAGAAGTGAAAGCAACCCACAAAACGCGAGCACTAGCTAGGCAATGCATAACCGATGCATAATTACCTACAGTGACAATGGTTTGTAATGTGAGAATTAAAACTGTTTTCTTTCCTTATTAAAGTTATTTTTTATATAGTACTTATCTGAATATTTCACATAAAATACATTTATATATAGTCCACAAGAGAAAATAATAGACTTTTTAATTTCTAAAAAATGACCCTGTTCAAAAGTTTACATACACCTGATTGATCATAAATCATCATATTTTACGTATATTACACTGAATGATCCACAGCTATTTTTTGTTTTGTTTTTGTTTAGTGATAGTTGTTCATGAGTCCCTTGTTTTTGCTTTCTGCCTGCTGTTCTTTAGAAAAATCCTTCAGCCCCCACAAATTCTTTGGTTTTTCAGCATTTTTGTGTATTTGAACCCTTTCCAACAATGACTGTATGATTTTGAGATCCATCTTTTCATACTGAGGACAACTGAAGCAACTATTACAAAAGGTACAAACACTCACTGATGCTTTAGAAAGGAAACATAATGCATTAAAAGCCAGGGGTGAAAACTTTTAGAATTTGAAGATCAAGGTAAATTTAACTTATTTTGTCTTCTGGGAAACATGTAAGTATATTCTATGGCTTCTGAAGGGCAGTACTAAATGAACAAAATATGATATTTAGGCAAAATAAGAAAAATGTACACATTTTCATTCTGTTCAAAAGTTTTCACCCCCTCTCCCCCAAGCTCTTAATGCATTGCTTTTCTTCTGAAGCATCAGTGAGCATTTGAACCTTATGTAATAATTGCATATGAGCTCCTCAGTTGTCCTTAGTGTGAAAAGATGGACCTCAAAATCATAGTCATTGTTGGAAAGGGTTCAAATACACAAAAAGGCTGCAAAATCAAAGAATTTGTGGGACCTGAAGGATTTTTCTGAAGAACAGAGGGAAGTTTAACTGTTCAGGACAAACAAGTGACTCATGAACAACTATCACTAAACGAAAAAAACACAGCTGCGGATCATTCAGGTAAAAGTATTAAGAATCAAGTGTACGTAAACTTTTGAAAAGGGTAATTTTTATAAATTCTAAAACGATTATTTTCTCTTGTGGACGATATGTAAACATCTTTTATGTGAAATATCTTATTCAGGTCAGTACTAAATAAAAAAATAACATGCATTTTTTATTTTGGTAAAATAATTAACATTTTGCAGATTCTGCAAGGTGTGTGAAAACGTTTGACTTCCACTCTCCCACTCTCTCTCTCTCTCTATATATACACACACACACCAGTATATAACAGTTCTTTCTGGTCCTGAAATCTGATTGGTTGAGCGAAGTGCAATATTCTAGTAATAACAGAACTCCAACCCTTTCACTGTTTGTATCGCTCCACTTGAGGCATTTCTCACAGCGAGTGTTATGGCGGATGCCCAAATCCACTACAGTTTTATAAATAATACTGTTTTTGTGTCAAGAAATGTAGTTTTAAGACTTTTTTAGGCGAGAATGTGCTTCAAATATGTGGTTTATTAAAAACGATAACGTCTACTTAAAAATTACTTGAAAAAGTCATCGGAAATGTAAGCTTTAGGGAAAAAGAGGGTTTTTAAAGACACTCCATTGTTGTTTCTTATGTATTTACACATTTGTGTTGTCGAACTGTTGTATAAATGCAATATCACACTCGTAGACGTGCGATATAGCTGCATATCAGCAGAATCACAGCCATGCCGATATTCAGCCATATTGCACTGCTATGAGTGTGATATTGCTCATATATACAGTATAATTAGAAATGATTTGAGATTTATAAAAAACAGATTACCATTTATGTGTCGCAAAAGAACATGTTAAAAATAAAAATGTTTGTTTTTTATCTGAATATCAGTCTAGGGCATATCTCCATTCAAAATAATTACATTAACAACAATAAAGTTCAACACTCATGGGTAGTAGGTAATATATGTATGATGTAGTTTGTCATTTAATTGGAAATCACTGAATGAAGAGTTGACTTCTTTAGAATGAGATATCTGAAATTATTGTTGCGGCTGTATTCAAGCAGAGGTCGCACTGCAGCGTTTTTGCAATTTGTTGTTATCATCGTAGTAAATGTCAGGATGTCCCTACTCCTCTGAGCACTCAAGGGTGGGAATGACTTCTCAAAGCCATTTTCATTTCCACGTCTTTGATTTTCAGGTTGGTTGCAAAGCTGTAATGGTCTTTTTCCAGTACTGCATTATGGCAAGCTTCTTCTGGCTGCTAGTGGAAGGTCTGTATCTTCATGCTCTGTTGGCCGTCTCCTTCTTCTCTGAGAGGAAGTACTTCTGGTGGTACATTCTGATTGGTTGGGGTAGGTGTCATATGTGTATGTGTTTCTTCATTAACCTTTGACATAATGGTTATGTCAGTGAGCTGTGTAAAACGGCGGCCAACTGAAGTACGCTCTCATTTCACTTCACTGCAGGAGGCCCAACGATTTTCATCATGGCTTGGAGCTTTGCCAAGGCTTACTTCAATGATGTCGGGTAAGACAGATGCATCAGTCAAAGCCTTCAATGATTTTGTTAACAAGTCATTGCAAGCACAAATGTATACTTGTCACTCATTCTGCATTTTTTACAGATGCTGGGATATAATTGAAAAAACCGATCCATTCTGGTGGATAATCAAAACGCCGATATTAGCTTCAATTCTGGTGAGATGCCCTTTCGCTCCTTAAGTATTTGACATGTCGCCATTACTATGATTAGAGAAAGTTGTTATTGTATGTTATGATTGCTGTCACTCATAGTTGCCATGGAGATAAGCTTACACTTTGTACGCCTGACTAAGTTCCCCTGTTCAACTTGTAAAGAATTTATGTCATTTATTTTATTTTTTTTCTGAGAAATGTCTTTGTTATGATGTCATTTGTTCAAAAACTAGCAGCAGTACCCATTAAGTCTGGCCTTTCCTGGCAATACTTGCAACATTGGGACACATCTCATCCATCTTCACTGACTGCTAGCATAAACACTAAAGAAATGGTGTCCAGTTACAATACTTGAAATACACTGTGTCCCTTGTATATACAGTATGCATTTTATATTTTTTATACAGGGACACGGTATATACATATAAATACACACACACACACACACACACACACACACACACACACACACACACACACACAATTTAATTACATATATATATTTATTGCTTTAATATATTTGTAAAAAATAAAAAATAATATATATTATTTTAATAATAATATAATATATATATATATATATATATATATAAATCTAGATATATTTATATTTTTTATACTTTAGTATATATCAGAGTATATTTTAATAAATAAATAATAATAATAATAAATAAATACTTGTCTGTTTTATTGAGTTATAAAATAAAATTAGTTATTTTTAGATTATTATATATCAATTATATATATAATTTAGTTTTTCCGTATACTTTGATACATTTTTATACTTGCATATATATTTAGTGTTTGTTTTATTTATTATAGTTACCAAATAAAATTATAGTTGTTTTTAGATTATTATTATATTTTATTTTATATTTTGTTAGTGCATATTTTATACACCGCGTTCCAAATTATTATGCAAATTGGATGTAAGTGTCATAAACACACAGTTTTTTGTTTTTCAATTAAACTCATGGATGGTATTGTGTCTCATGGCTCTTTGGATCACTGAAATGAATCTCAGACACCTGTGATAAATAGTTTGCCAAATGAGCCCAATTAAAGGAAAAGTACTTAAGAAGGATGTTCCACATTCTTAAGCAGGCCACAGGTTTCAAGCAATTATGGGAAAGAAAAAGGTCTCTCTGCTGCCGAAAAGCGTCAAATAGTGCAATGCTTTGGACAAGGTATGAAAACATTAGATATTTCACGAAAACGTAAGCGTGATCATTGTACTGTGAAGAGATTTGAGGCTGATTCAGAGCACAGACAGGTTCGTGCAGGTAAAGGCAGAATGAGGAAGGTTTCTGCCAGACAAATTCATCAGATTAAGAGAGCAGCTACTAAAATGCCATTACAAAGTAGCAAACCGGTTTTTGAAGCTGCTAGTGCCTCTTGAGTCCCGCGAACATCAAGGTGTAGGATACTCCAGAGGCTTGCAGTTGTGCATTAACCTACTATTCGGCCACTCCTAACCAATGCTCACAAGCAGAAACGGTTGCAGTGGGCCCAGACATACATGAAGACTCATTTTCAAACAGTCTTGTTTACTGATGAGTGTTGTGCATCTTTGGATGGTCCAGATGGATGGAGTAGTGGATGGAACATGTCCCAACAAGGCTGCGACCACAACAATGAGGTGGCGTTTTTGGCCGGAATCATAGGGAGAGAGCTGGTTGGCCCCTTTAGGATCCCTAAAGGTATTAAAATGACCTCGGCAAAGTATGTCGAGTTTTTGACTTACCACTTTCTTTCATGGTACAAAAAGAAGAACTGTGCCTTCCGTAGCAAAATCAGCTTCATGCATGACAATGCACCATCTCATGCTGCAAATAATACCTCTGTGTCATTGGCTGCTGTCTGCATAAAAGATAAGAAACTCATGGTGTGGCCACCATCCTCCCCTGACCTCAACCAGATTGAGAACCTTTGGAGCATCCTCAAGTAAAAGATCTATGAGGGTGGGAGGCAGTTCACATCAAAACAGCAGCTCTGGGAGGCTATTCTGGCATCCTGCAAACAAATTCAATCAGAAACTCTCCAAAAACTCACAAATTCAATGGATGCAAGAATTGTGATAGCGATATCAAAGAAGGGGTCCTATGGTAAGATGTAACTTGCCCAGTTAGGATGTTTTTGATTGAAATAGATTTAGATTTCAGTAAATATGACCACCTAATGCTGCAAATTCAGCAAATGCCCATTTTCAGTTCTTTACAACCTATACAATGTTTTAACTCTGTTGTGCATAATAATGTGGAACAGTGCATTTTCAGTTTTTTATTTTTGAAATAAATACTGTTATCATTAGGAGGTTTGTTCAATAAAATTCGAATTATACCCTAATGGTTGATGACTTAAAAATTATACTGACTGTCATTTGCATTGACTAATTATGAAAACCAGAGAAAGATATGATTTGCATAATAATTTGGAACGCGGTGTATATCATATATTTTTGTTTTTCTGTATATATTTTTATTCTTTTATATTTTTCATATTTTTGTGCTTTCTCATTTTTATATTGTTTTAATATCTTTTCTATATATATATTTTTTGTCACATTTTATTTTTATATTTTAATATATATTTAGTGTTCATTTATTATAGTTCTAAAATAAAAGTATAGTTATTTTTATATTATACTATATCAATTTTAATTTCATATATTGTTAGTGCATATTTTATATATTATAGATTTTTATTTTTCTGTATATTTTAATACATTTTTATTCTTTCATACTTTAAATACTTTTAGTGCTTTTTCCTTTTATATTGTTAATTTTCTTTATAATTTTTCGATATTTTTTATTGTTTAGTATTTTATGTATTATTATCTAATAATTATGTAAAATAATATATTTTTGTTTGCTTTTGTTTTCCATATATATATATATATATATATTTTTTTTTTTTTTTTCATTTTTATGTTTTTTTTTTTTTTGTATTTTGCATAATGTCTAATAATTATGTAAAATAATAATAATATATTTTTTATATTATATATTGTCTACTTTTGCTTTCCGCTAAAAGAAAAGCCAATTTTCATTATCTTTATCTATCTTTTGTTCTACTTTGCATTTTGACTGCTTGTGTATACCCATACAATATAAGGACTTGTTTAGTGCTGAGAGTTAAAATGTCAGTAACAAACAAACTTTTGACATATGTGCCAGGCGACGTTATCTCTCCAGGGACTTTTATATATTATTATACATGAAAGATCAATAAGGACTGAAAGGTGTGAAAAACACTCTTACAAGCTCTTCTTGGCTTTTTGAGATTCATAGCAAAGAAATAGAAAAAGAGAAGAATGACAGAGAAAGAAAATCTGTCACTCAAGTGAATGTTTATGCAGATTTATTAATGGTGTCTGAGACTGGAAAACTTAAGCACTTCTCGTCTTCCCCCACACAGACATGCTTATGGCACAGTTAATGCTTGTTTTTGCTAGTCAGTAAGTAAACAGTCTTAACACAGTCCATCTCGTCTACTTAGAGTTAATGTTGTCTGTCTCGCTGCAGTCTTCTAAGGAGGCAGTTCTGTACTTTTGCTAATAGACGTCAGTCCCTGCTTTCTCTGAGATGTATAAACACTGTGCTTGAGAATCAATGGCTTTATGACCCCTCTGTGATTTCAGTCATTTGTGCTGAATCATGACATGAAGCTCTTCAAAATAACAGCACCCGCTATTTTGTTGTTCAACAACAGATGAACTTTATCCTCTTCATTTGTATCATTCGGATACTGCGGCAGAAGATCAACTGTCCTGACATTGGGAGAAATGAATCAAACCAATATTCGTAAGTATTCAGACCCCATTCAAATTGAATTTTGCATTCAAATAAGTTTAAAGGAGTAGTTCATTCAAAAATGAAAATTCTGTCATTAATTACTCGTCTTTGTTCATCTTTGGAACACAAATTAGGATATTTTTGATGAAATCCGAGAGCTTTCTGACCCTGCATAGACAGCAACGCAATTGACACGTTCAAGGACCAGAAAGGTAGTATGGACAAAGTTAAAGTTAAAATAGTCCATCAATGGTTCAACCTTAATTTTATGAAGCTACGAGAATTTTATGAAGCACAAAGAAAACAAAAATAATGACTTTATCCAACAATTTCGACAAGAGGGTGAGTAATTATTGACAGAATTTTCATTTTTGGGTGAACTATCCCTTTAACCCTGTAATCTCTATATTCTCCTCACCCTGCAACAGCTTGAAATTTAAAGGGACAGTTCACACAAAAATGACAATTCTGTCATCATTTGCTCATTCTCATGTCAATCCAAACTCATATGACTAATTCTTTTCTGTGCAGCACCAAAAGAGATTTTACTCTTTTATATGAGATGGTAACCTAGTGTGAGACATCTTGACAAATGTGAATTAGATTTAAGAACTGCAGCAAAGGAGAAGATTAGCTGTGACTGTAATACCGACTTAAATTTCTGAAAATATCTTTTCCTTGCTCAAAGCTGGAAAAGATTCAGTTGACTACTTTTTTACATTAGTTGTAAATGCATGGAAAAGAACGGCAAGCACATTATTTGCAGTAAGTAAGTATCTTTCAAGAGTAAAGGAAAGTATGATGGCTGAATTTTTGTTTTTGGGTGAAGAGATAGTTCACCTAAAAATGAAAATTCTGTCATTAATTACTCACCCTCATGTCGTTTCAAACCTGCAAGACCTTCGTTTGTCTTTTGAGATTATTTGAAACACAAATTAAGGTTTTTGATGAAATCCTAGAGCTTTCAGACTCTGCATAGACAGCAAGACAACTGGCACATTTAAGGCCCAGAAAGGTAGTAAAGACATCCAAGTGATCAGTAGTTTAACCGTAATGTTATGAAGCTACGAGAATCCGTTTTGTGTTCAAAGAAAACAAAAATTTATTCAATAATTTCTTCACTTCTGTGTCTTTGATGTACTCACACCATGTAGCTATGAGAGAGAGGGAAGAAAAGAATCAAAATGATACTTTTAAAAACAACAATGGAAAAAATCCATTTTTATAAGTTGCAATTTAGGGGTTAGGGTTCAGGACAGCCACCTCCCAATTATAGGTACCAAATAAATGATTTTATATATATATATATATATATATATATACATATACAGTATATATATATATATTAAACTTACTAATATTTTAAATATTATTGTGGGTTTCAATAGATAATAGAATAATCTTAAGAAACAGCTAAGATTTGAATAAACTCAAATGCTTTTTAAATATGTTTTTTGGTTGTGGAACAGCAGTTTGCACTAATTCTGTAGAATGGCTCATATAAGTCAGGATTATTTTTCTTTTCTTTGCACACAAAAGGTATTATCAAAGCTTCATAAAATATAATATATAGTTAAACCACTGATGTTACATGGACTATTTTAACAATGTTTGTACTACCTTTCTGGGTTTTGAACATGTCAGTTGCATTGCTGTCTATCCAGGGTCAGAAAATTCTTGATTTCATCAAAAATACCTTAATTTGTATTCCGAAGATAAACAAAGCTCTTACAGGTTTGGAACAATATGAGGGTGAGTAATTAATGACAACATTTTCCTTTTTGGGTGAACTATCCCTTTAAAAATAGGATGTGTTGGTCTTTCTGGTAGACCAGCCTGTGGTTAACCAGCAAAACCATCAGAAAACGAAACCAAGGAGTCCTGTTGGTAACGATAGTTATCAAGTCTGACAGAGACACCAACTTCTGCTGTAGACCAACTATTCTAAACTTTTAGGTAGGATGAGGACTGGAGGTACATGAGAAACATTTTAGCTTATGTAATTTTAACATGGGCATAAAATATGGGGATATTTTAGCTGGCCTCTGCAGCAGCAAGCAAGAACCCACTGCACTGCAATCTCATCATCTAAAATGTCACTGGCTCTCTCCGCCCCTGTTCGGATGATTTAATGTCCTTTGTCCTTAAGTAGCTCTCCGCTGTGCGGTTCGCACAAAACAAGACTCAATTCTTAAGCACCTGCAATTTTCTACCCGGCATCACTAATGTTGTTATTCCAGTAATACGCTTTTTGATATCACCTGGCAATAATATCATTCGCAGCAGTGTACTGTGTGCAGGTTACGAATGACAGGAAAGTATCCCATAAAGCTATTTATGTTTTTTTTTTTCTACTTCTTTCTTCTAGGAGGCTGGCAAAATCCACACTTTTGTTGATTCCACTCTTCGGGATAAACTTCATCATATTCGCTTTCATTCCTGAAAACATAAACACGGAGTTAAGGCTTGTGTTTGACCTCATTCTCGGGTCATTTCAGGTACGTCTGAGGATTTCATCATTTAAACTTGCTGTAAAGTAGAGCCTAAATACCAATAGACGGCAGTGACAGAAAATGCTCTCAGGCTAATCGTAGCACTGTTGTTCAAATAGCAGAATAGTTTAATGATGTCTGGTAGAACTGCTCAGGGCTCCTCAAACAGTCTCCACAGAGAGTCTCTGTGTCACACACTTTAGCTATTGGCCATTGTTTTTTTAATGGCATAATTGAGTGTTTCTTCAACTGTGGCCACTTTTGCCCTGTGGATGTTTAGAACATAGATTCTCTTATAAACACTTTCTCACTAGTTTATTCAATTTAAAGGGGTAGTTCACCTAAAAAAGAAAATTCTGTCATTAATTACTCACCTTCATGTCGTTCCAAACCTGTAAGACCTTCATTCATCTTCGGAACACAAATTAAGACATTTTTGATGAAATCCGTAAGTTTTCTGATCCTGCATAGACAGCAATGCAACTGACATGTTCAAGACCAAGAAAGGTAGTAAGGACATCATTAAAATAGTCCATGTAACCATCTTTTAGTTTTAATAAAAATAAGCCCCAAAAAGTGCCCCAATTCTAACTTTCTTAGACATTAAAGACACGTATTCAGGAAGGGTTTGCCCCTGTTAGTTAAATATACTTAAATCTGCTACAGGACTCATCAACCCATATTTTGTAGGCCGCAGTCATATTAGACAGTCTGGTAGGAATCTCTAGACATTTGTTATTCTTGTGCGGTGCTTTGAATGAATGGCCTTGTAATACTTTCTTTGTTCTGTTTTAACAGGGTTTTGTGGTTGCTGTACTCTACTGTTTCCTGAATGGAGAGGTAAGACACGAATGGATGGATAGACATACTCTTTAGGTGCACTCAGTCACAACTGATCAGAAGCCACTTCCTATATTGAAGTTTCATTCAATTTCTCTAGCTAAAAGCTAAAGCCCTGGAAACCTGTAATTGGCTTAGATTCTGCAAGCTCACACAGGCTGCAAATAGCTCTAGACATACTGGCAGAGGAGGCCTATTACTTTGATATATGCAGCGATGTTCACAGCGTCTTGGGCTTTCTTGCTTGTACAGATTCAATAAAAGGGTCACAGGTGCAGACTTTATTCCAGGTGCATTCAAATAATTTGACATGTTTTTGCCCCACAGATGAAGTTTAACATCTAGTACACAAACTGGTTTCTATGTGTAAAATGCAAACTGGTCTCATGGTGAAAACTTACCTCGGGGAACTTTTTCGCAGGACACGAAATGCGTACAGCCATTTATGTTTTGTGAAATATTCGATGGGAAAATGTCTACTGGGTGGCACTAAAAGAGTGTTTGGTGTTTTTCCCCGGAACAGATGAACGTACATATGGTACATTTAATATGACGTTGGTTTTGCATGCGTCACCACATTTCTGAATTGAAATGTTCATTGAGTGACACCAAGTCTAATGCTCCATGACGTTTTAAAATAACATACCATCTACACTATGCCTAAACCTACCTAATAGTATGAACAAATGCGAATGTGACATAATAACGCAATCTCAAGCGTGCCGTTTTAGCTTGTTTTTGATCTTTCAGCTTTTCATCATGAGTCATGTTTTTGATGGGATTCATACCCAAGGATTCCGCATCCCAACTTCCAAACATATTGAGCAGTAATCATAACTGTGTAGAAAAACGATTACAAGTGCTGTTTTATCGCCTCTAGTGTTAATTTCTGATGGAAAGTGCAGTGATATGTACTTATTTGTATGTATTTTGCACCTTGTGAAAAAGTTCCCAGAGGTTCGTTTTCATCATGAGACCAGGTAGGTAAAATGATCCTGTTTTACCATAAAAACAACCCAGGTTCACAGGAAATAAGTGACTAGATTTGTGCAAACCTAAAATACATTTTCACACTTTTACCATAGTGCTTGATTTGTACACCATGACGGCGTTTTAGTGCCACGTTAAAAAAAAAAAATAATAAAAAAAAATCTAAAATTATGAGATTAAAGTCATAATATTTTGAGAATAAAGACAAAATACTTTGAAAATAAAATCTAAATTACAAGAATAAAGTCAAAGTTAAGAGAATAAAGTCAAAATTAAGAGAAGTCGGAATATTTTAAGAATAAAGTTGAAATGACAAAATTTACGTCGAAATTAAGAGAACAAAAAAGTCTAAATGTTTTGAGAGTACAGTCCAGAGTACAGTTGAAACGTTTTGAGAATGATGACGAAATTACAAGAATAAAGTTGAAATAAAGAGAATAAAATCAAATGTTTCGAGAATACAGTCAAAATGTTTCTACAATAAAGTTGAAATTTTAAGAATAAAGTCGAAATGTTTCGAGAATAAAGTCAAAAAGTTTTGAGAATAAAGTTGAAATGTTTCGAAAGTACAGTCGTAACGTTTCGAGAATGAAGTCGAAATTACAAGAATAAAGTTGAAATGTTTCGAGAATACAGTCGAAAAGTTTCTACAATAAAGTCGAAATTTTAAGAATAAAGTCGAAATGTTTCGAGAATGAAGTCAAAAAGTTTCAAGAATAAAGTCGAAATTAAGAGAATAAAGTCAAATGTTTCGAGAATAAAGTCGAAATTAAAAGAATAAAGTCAAATGTTTCGCGTACAGACGAAACATTTCGAGAATGAAGTCGAAATTACAAGAATAATGTTGAAATTAAGAGAATAAAGTCAAAAAGTTTTGAAAATAAAGTTGAAATGTTTTAAAAGTACAGTTGTAACGTTTCGAAAGTTGAAATTACAATAGTAAAGTTGCAATTAACAGAATAAAGTAAATGTTTCGAAAATAAAGTCAAAACGTTTCGAGAATAAAGATGAAATGTTTCGAGAGTACAGTCGAAACCTTTCGAGAATGACGTAATTACAAGAATAAAGTTGAAATTAAGAGAATAAAGTCAAATGTTTAGAGAATAAAGTCAAATGTCTAAACTTGCTCAGTAGCACACCCGGTACATCATTGCACTTGCAATGTGGAGCTAGTGCTACGCAAGACTAGCAGACTACTAAATCACCGATTGATTAGACTGGATCTTGTCCATCTCTCAGGTCCAAGGTGAGATCAAGAGGAAATGGCGGCGATGGCACCTCGAAAGATTTCTGGGTCCTGACACCAAATACCAGCACCCATCTATGGGCAGCAACGGCAACAACTTCAGCACGCAGATCTCCATGCTGACTCGCTGCAGCCCTAAAACTAGCCGCGCATCTGCGTGTCAAGACGAGACGTCCATCACAGTCTAACTTGCATCTACAATGATGGGGTATTGTCACCAGAACATCAAGATGTTCAGGACGTATTCAGTTGTGAATTTCAGACTGTATTCAAATTTTTTGGAGGCATAAGCTACTAAACCTTACATTTGCTGAACATTCAATTCCATAGGAGTCGTTTACGAGGTTCTTGTATGAAAAACTCAATATTGGACAGGCACAGATCATCTTCTGCAACACATTAAACCTGTATATAAAGCCACAGTGATCTGCTGGGGAGCAGCGAGACTGTAGTTTCGCCGTCGTTTTGTGCCAGCTCGGCTCTGCAGGGACACAGAAGCAACAGCATCATCAAAAATGACTGATGATAAGCTATAGGAAAAAGAGGTTAGGGATTCTTTGCCTGGACTGCACTTATGTATTTTGCTTATGAGGTAAGTTAAAAAAAAAAAAAGAGAAACAAAAAGGCAACCAAAAGTGGATTGTTGAATATCCAATATATGGAGATACACTGTAGAGACCAAATGTGATGTTTCTTGGAAACATGTTGTTCATAATTTTTGTTTTTCGAATGATGTTTTCAGACCTCCGTGTGTGCGTGTGTGTGTGTGTTTAGGCAAGTTTGGAAGCCGAATGCCCTTCTCTGCACTATCATTCCAGATCAGTCATCCCAGCGGTGTCAACATTCAGTTTGCATGCTTGTTTGTGCCACGACTTGACGGTTTTATTGTCTAATGTCAAATCCTTTTGTTTGAAGAACAAACTATCAATTCTGAGATCAACCATGACAAGGACAGCACTGTTGGAGCTTGATATAATTGTTGTAGACTTTGACAATGCTTATTATTTATCTTGAATAATACACGTTGACCAATTTATGCTTAACAATGGAAGTGGTTCTTATGTGCGTCGTAAATCTTTAAACTTACCATTTCCTTTGTACTGTGACATTTTTTTTTTTTTACGTCTTTTGGTTTCAGTGGTGCTTGTTCAACTAGAAGGATTTTCATGTTTATGTACAAGCTAAAGGGAAACGAAAAAGCGGGCCACCCTGTCACACCGATGTTCTCGTCTCACAGTTTTACTCATCGAGATGGACTTGCAGCCAGATCAGGGCCTGTGAAGTCAAGGAAAGCGACTCGAACTGGGTCAGCGCCACATAAAGGTAGTTCAATCTGGATTGTGGTTTCTATTTCCACTGGAGTGAAAAATAATCATGTACAGTCACATCTGATAGAATATATAAAGGGAATGTACAGCAAATTCATTTTAAATGCTACAGCTGGGACGTCTTGCTTAGGTTATAATAATATATATTTAAAGAAAAGAGTTTAAAGCCTCAAATCACTGCCCAACAATTGTCCAACGGCATTTTTTTTACTTTAAATGTGTGATTAGCCAGATTACCTCTAATCTACCACAATAAAGAATGTTTATTCTTATAAAAATGTTGTAATTTTCAATATATAAAAGATCAAACATCACTTTGAGTTAGCTAGCAGTGTATATTGTGAGCTTTATATTAAATGCATATAGGAAAAGGTGCCTATTTTAATCAGTTTGCGCTGTATCTGGTTTTGGAACTACGTGCTATTGTTGTGTATTAATGTGGGTGATAAAATATATATAAGTGCACAGCAGAAGAACTGGATGTTGTGTATATCAACTATATCTGTGCTGTAAAAAGTGAGTAATATTTGTTCATACCGCATGCTACACAGGCGACATACGGTACATTTCAAGTAATAAATTCACAGGAAGCATGACCCAAATTCTTTACAGTCATGTGTACACGTGAATATTTTTGTATCTTCATTTACATGGTGTATTTTTGTAACATTTGGGACCATTTTCCATTGTTTGAATGTTCAACGATTTTAAATAAAAAACTTGAGCTGTACATTTACATTGCTCAGAAATGACCCGCTTGAATATTAACTATAAAGAACTGCTTGTCCATTGGGTTACAACAGACACTCTCACATCAAATCCTTTCTATTTTCCATCTGCCTTCAAGAAAACCAAGAATAAGCCTAGTGTCACAGTCCTTTTTCCCCGCAGAGAGATTCAGCTAAATAATTTATTTGCTGTGTAAATTTCACTCTACTAAAATACACAGCTTCCCCTTGGAGCCTGTCAAATCCCAGACTTACTTTGAAGAACCGTTCTGCGTTTGCCTTCTGGTAAGCACTGAATGAAATTAAGGGCATAGAAGCAAATGCTAACAACAAAACACATTTTTCTACTTTTAAGGCTTTGTTTAATTGTCTAGAAAATTGCAGCCATCCATTGTGTCAACTTAGTGTCGATCCGGCAGGAAACAAGACATTTTCCTTATCTACTAAGGTTTCTTTTTTGTCCCTGCCATTCAATAAAACATGAGGAATCAACCGATGTAAACAAGTTAATTTGGGTTATGACATGCACTTTAAAAGTCTTTCAATTTAAAAGAACCAAAGACCTCAAATCTGGAGAACACAGGCCAGAAAAACAATGCTAAAAGCAAATAAGAAAATGCACCAACTTGTAATCAAACATGCTTATGCACTTTTTAAAAGAGAGAAGACAATTACAATTTTGTTATTAATGTCAAAGTTAGAGCATCCTGTCAAACTAGATATTATATTTTATTACAAATTTATGTTACTTGCATGTTAGTAAAATCATGTTCAATGAAGAAATGTCGTAAATTTCCTACTGTAAATATATCAAAACTTAAATTTGGATTAGTAATATGCATTGCTAAGAACTTCATTTGGACAACTTTAAAGGCGATTTTCTCAATATTTTGATTCCATATTTTAAAATTGTTGTATCTCGGCCAAATATTGTCTTATCCTAAGAAACCATACATCAATGGCTAAATTGATGTATGATTTGTGAAGATTAAGCTTATTTATTCAGATTTCAGAGAAAATTGACCCTTATGACTGGTTTTGTGGTCACAATTTTTTTTTATTTTATTTTTTTAACGGAGAATGCATTACAGTTCCCTTCCAAGGGAACTCGAACTGCGTCCTCTAGTCTCCTAGTGTCCTCTAGAGCAGTGGTTTTCAATCCTGGTCCTGGGGACCCACTGCTCTGCACATTTTGTGTGTCTCCCTTATTTAACACACCTGATTCAGATTGTCATCTCGTTAGGAGAGATATCAATGTGCTGTATGTGTCAGATAAGGGAGACATACAAAATGTGCAGAGCAGTGGGTCCCCAGGACCAGGATTGAAAACCACTGCTCTAGAGGACGCAGTGTCTCGTTCCCCTTCTCAGGGAACCATGGTTACATACGTAACCTGAGACGTTCCCTTCCGAGGGACATGGACCAGTTTTCTACATGATTGTTCGGTCTAATATATGTGACCCTGGACCACAAAACCAGTCATAAGGGTCAGTTTTTCGAAATTGAGATTTGAGATATAATTAATAAGCTTTCCATTGTATTTACATGTACTGTTTGTTAGAATAGGACAATATTTGGTCGAGATACAACCATTTGAAAAATTTGAATCTGAGGGTGCAAAAAAATGGTAAATATTGATAAAATCACCTTTAAAGTTGTCTAAATTAAGGGCTTAGCAATGCATTTTACTAATCAAAAATTAAGCTTTGATATATTTACGGTAGGAAATTTACAACATATTTTTAGCATAAAAGAAAAATCTATCATTTTGAGCCCTACAATGTTTTGTTGGCTACTGCTACAAATATACCCGTGCTACTTATGACTGGTTTTGTGGTCCAGAGTCATATATCTTTTAAAAGCCAATCTTAAAGGTCCCTGCTTCAGTTTAGGAATAAGTGCAGTGACAACACCTCACAGATAATGTTACAATCTAATTACTTATATTTAAAGGAGATCTATTATGCCTCTTTTTACAATGTAAAATCTCCACAGTCTCCACAGAATGTGTCTGAAGTTTCAGCTCAAAGTACCCCACGAATCATTTTAAAAAAGCTTGTTTTGTGTGGAAGCACAATGTATTGTTTTCGTGCATGTCTCTTTAAATGCAACTGAGGTGCTGCTCCCCGCCTCCTTTTCCAGAATAGGGCTGTGCCTTCACAGCTCGCACCTCTGAAACTCATCAGTTAGGTTTTGATGTCTATCAAGCTGAAATCGCGTTCTGATGTAGGGTTTTCTGAGCGAGAGAAAGTGGCTGTCATGTTCTCTTTTATGTCTTATTGCGCTTAAACGGTCAAATGCACAGAAGTTTTTGTTAAAAACACAAGTTGGTTATTTCTGTGCTGTTAAACAGCTAGAAAAGAAATCACATGTTTATATTAGATCTGTGTGGCAGCAGCATAATATACAGTAAAAAAATCCACTGCGATCGTCTCCTCTGAGGCTGGGACTCTCAATAGTATTCCGTGTTCATATGTGCAGTCAACGACAGAACATATAGCATGCTTTGCTTGAACTTCCGCCATGGCCTTAGACCTGCTACACCGTTGTCACTTGCGAAAACAAAATGGCGGCTGCGTGGGTGGAAACATGAGGGCCTGTAATATTATAATACGATGCTTTACTATACGTCACAGGGAAGAGAAATCTGAGTGGCTAGATTTTTCACAAGCTTGCAGAAAGGCTTACCAAAAAAAAAATGCTGGGTTGTTTTTTCACGATTTGTTTGTTGGTATAGATGCACCGTGGACCCGATTATAACACTTAAAGGGATAGTTCACCAAAAATGAAAATTTGATGTGTATCTGCTTACCCCCAGGGCATCCAAGATGTAGGTGACTTTGTTTCCTCAGCAGAACACAAACAAAGATTTTTAACGAAAACCGGTGCAGTCTGCCAGCCAAATAATATGAATGGATGGGCACCAAACCTTTAAAAGTAAACAAAAACATGCACAGACAAATCCAAATTATACCCTGCGGCTCGTGACGATACATTGATATTCTAAGACACGAAACGATCGGTATTTGTGAGAAACTGAACAGTATTTATATCATTTTGTCCTTAGTCCTGTCCTGTCCATCTGTCCTGAGCACGAGTTTAGCATCCGGCTCGTGACATGTGAACGCGTTCTGGCGTAGAATACGCAAACGCCGGAAGCGATCTGTCGCATGAATACAACACTCATTGTTTACACAGAGCACAGAGATTGTGGGTATAGCGGCTATTCAAAATGGTAATTACTTGCGCTTATCCTGATTGTTCAAACCGATTTAAAGCTAAAAGATAACTCATCCGGGACTTTTCACTGATTTCCCCTTACGGCGTTTGCGTATTCTACGCCAGAGTGCATTCACATGTAACGAGCCGGATGTTAAGCTTGTGCTCAGGACAGATGGATGTGACGGTGTATCAAAGGTAAAAAATGATATAAATACTGTTCAGTTTCTCGCAAAAAACGATTGTTTCATGTCTTAGGACATCAATGTATCGTCACGAGCCGCAGGGTGTAATTTGGATTTGTCTGTGCATGTTTTTGTTTACTTTTAAAGGTTTGGTGCCCATCCACATCCATTATAAGGCTGGCAGACTGCACCGGTTTTTGTTTCATTTGTGTTTTTCTGAGGAAACAAAGTCACCTACATCTTGGATGCCCTGGGGGTAAGCAGATAAACAACAAATTTTCATTTCTGGGTGAACTATCCCTTTAAACACAGAAGAAGTTAGATTTTCATGATATGTCACTTAAAGGAATACTTCACCCATAAATAAAAATGTACTCACCCTCAGGCGATACAAGAGTTTGTTTCTTCATCAGAACAGATTTGGAGAAATTTAGCATTGTATAGCTTGTTCAACAGTGGATCCGCCGCAGTGAATGGGTGCCGTCAGAATGAGTGTCCAAACAACTGATGAAAACAAAAATAATGCACAAGTAAACCACACAACTCCAGGCAACCAAATTATGTGTTGTGACTTATATACATGGCCTGGGGGTGAATACATTTGCAGCAAATTTTCCACTTTTTTGTTAAACTATTCCTGTAAGCTTTAAATGCAATGATGTGAAAATACCAGGAAATATGTTGATGTTTCTTGAATATATGTTTTACTCATTAATTTTGAATTTTATTCAAATAAGCCTCAAACCAGGCACCCACTTCACTAAATTCAAGTGTAAAAAGAACAGCATGTGCCTGTTTTTTTCCATTTCTAACGTGTTTTCCGTTCTATCACAGCAGTTTAGTCCTGTTATCTGTGTTTTTGTTTTGAAGGGTTCACCGCTCCAGTCAGGGATCATCCATCTACTGAGGTCAGATTGTCCTGATAACTAAATACATGAAAAATAAAGCTGTCAGAATGCTCAAGAGACAAAATATATTTCATCTGCCCCAGCCTCCCTTCAGCCTGATGCCATATAAGTTTCTCAGATATAAACCTTGAATAGCCGTATCCTGAAATTGAGCTATCTCTACCCGATCTAAACATTAAATTTAGTTTTGTTTCTATAACCCAAAGGATTCAGTGATGTTAAGTAATCTTTTGACTTGAAAAAAACATCATTTTTCAGTACGTTATGTAGATTTATTGCAGCTTTGTTCAACATGAATTAAGGTAACATAAGCAAAAAAGGTAATAATGCAGACAAATCTCTTATTCTACATGCCAACGAGCCCAGGATTAACTGAAAATTTGTAAAGTGTTTTAGAATAAAATACAAAAGATTTCATCATTCCTGGATGCTCTTTTGCCACTTTTCACATCAGAACTGTTAACAGGTGCCGAGCCACAGGCCACATTTCAGTATTCATGTCTATTGTTAAAAATTCATTAGCTAAAGTACCCATGGAGCTTCAGAACAAGCGCTGTTCAACAAGTTTCAAAGCTTTGAGCTGGACCAAACCAGCTTTAAGAATAGCAAATCCATGCCATTGTATTGCTGGCTCAACCTGATATTGAAAAAAAGGCTCTCTGTGGAAAATCTAGAGGCTTCCATGCAGCAAAAGCGTGACATGGTATAAGTAAGAACTTGATCTGGTAATTTGCTATCCTTTCAGTTTTGAGCCAGTGATTTAACCCTCACAGACGTGATTGGAAACCACGACTGGAGCTCGACCTGTCAGACAGTATCCAATCAGAGAAAGCTTGACTCGCCTCAAGCTCCGTGGTGTTGATAAGACGGAGTCCCTCACACCTGAAATGGCATACAATGATCCCTGGGCTCCTTACTTAGACCAACCGGCATCTTAAACTTTAAGAGAAATTAAAAAAGAACGCGTTTTTAGCGCTGCACTGCGATGTTTTAACCGTCTGCTTTGTGAACATATGGTAGACGGACGCCTGTTGTTGCGCCGCGTTTTGCCGCGTCTTCAGCAGCTCACGCATGCGCCACAGGTTTTTAAGGTTCAAAGTGCAATATATTGAATTTTAAAAACGCTTTCATTCCGTTGCGTTGGGCCTCGCATTTTAAAGGCAAATATGCATTCTGTGTAAACTAATGCCTTCTTGCTTTCTGCCTAGACCTACTTTTTGTTTCTATCCACCTTTTTTGCTGAAGTAGCCTGAACTTGAAACTTCCAGTTCATTAGCCGCTATAGACCATTTCAAGCGCTATTCGGCGGCTTAAGGAAGTGACGTCGTTGGTCCCAGGACGTTTCCGGTTAGTGATCCAGCGCATTCAAAACAATGGCGAGAAGCGCTTTATGAACAGTGGGATTGCGGTCATATATATACAAACATCCTGCTTAAATGTCTAAATTAAAATTAGATCCTTGTCGTTCGGTGGTTGTGTGCTCCCTCTGGGGCGGTACTAACATTCTGAGACGTGTTTAACGGTAGATTTCCGCGAAACGTACCCGTGTTGCGGCAGTGAAGGAGAAGGCTGGATAACAACAAGCAACTCTAGGATATACAGCGCACATTTCGATTCAGGCAAGTAAATATCGTTTTTAATTAATCGGTTTATTTGTATATCTTTACGTTAACTCTTCAAGTATGATGCTGCATATTTTAAAGTAGCATTTTGTCATTGTTTACATATGCATCTAGCTTTCGTGTGTAACGTTAATGAAAAAAGGCAAGTTTTTTATTTCTGTTTTATTTCTGTTTTATTGCTAAGTGTTATGTGGGTTAAATTCATATTAGTCGTCTAGTTATTTTGTCAGTTGACAAATGCAGTGAGTAACATGAAAGTACGTGAATGTCGTATTGTGTAACAGTTAACGGCAGTAGTTTACAAAACGTAATGTTTATGGTAAATATTATTTTCCATCACATAAGCTTTGGTAATGTTAATTCCAAGATGTACTGACGTATTAAGCAATAATAGCATTATTATTTTTTATATTGTGCATTATATTAAATAATTGTTTTTCTACTTTTATCCTTATATAATGTAAACAAAATTTATACAGGTGATTTCTAATATCATTTGTTTCTTAGTCTAGGAAGCATTTTGATGTAAGCAGTTGTAAATATGCAGCAGGGTCACTAAATCTGACAATACAGTGTAATACTGAAATTTGTTAGCTCCCTGTAATTCCCATAGAATTGGTTAAATGTTATATACATTTTCATAATGATGGCTAATATCCTTTGTTTTGTTTTCTAGAAAGTATTCTAAACTGATGTAAACAGTTGCAGAAATACAGAACGGTCACCAAATCTGAGAAGGCAGTGTAAGGAGAGCCATCATCTGTAGACACCCAAGGACAGCTGATCATCCTGCAGTGACAAACCACATCTGACCATATCAACACCCAGATGTGATTGAGAACTTGAGTGTAGTATTCCGTAATTTAGTGTAGTACTTAAAGCGACTGATGACCAGGCCAGATACAGACTGCTGCTTTTGATATTTGTTCCCCCTTTGTACTCCATTTCAGTTCAAATGTTGTTTCATTTGTTGAAGCATTTTATGTTCATACAAATATTTACATATCAATACATGTGCTGGAAATAAAAACAGTTGAAAGTGAGAGAATGCTTTTTGTTTATATACAGTACTGGTCAAAAGTTTGGACAAAGTAGTTTTTTTATGTTTTTGAAATAAGTATTTTATGTTTATTAACATGATTAATTATTTAAATGATTTCTATTATAAAAAATATGTTGTGCAAAGCTGAATTAGCCATCAGCCTTTACATTACACCAGTATTCATTTTCACATGAATATATATATATATATATATGTGTGTGTGTGGGTGTGAACAGTAAATACGTGCAAAAAAACATATATGAATGCTTTATGTGTGTTTGTGTGCGTTTATTAATCTGCAGATATACAGGTTTATGTAAAACACGTTAGCCAGCATTGAATTGCGACGATCTTGTTTATTTGTGATCACATGATGACTCGGAGCATTCATACCCTCAACTTGCACTGTTCCACAGCAACAAACTTGACCAAACTAACGTTGAACACATGTTGAAATGAATTCAACACGTAATAATAGCATCGAGCGCTTAGTTTAATAGCATACATTTAGCGTTGTTTGGAACGATATGTATTGTGAAAAGTAATGTAGGCTACTAATGAAAACAAATATTTAAACAGAAATACAGACTGACCACGCAATGCAAGTAAATTAATCACGAACAACCTCCGGATATCTTGGGAACAAAACATGAAGTAAGTTGCACTGCTTGCTTCAGACTGATGACATCCATTGTACGAATAAATGTTCACAATATTTCCGTTCATGTGATATGCTTTTAGCAATCTCCCGTGTACACGCACGCAGCATCGATTAGTTAATGAGCAGCTTTTTTTACCTTATCTAGCTTTTTCGCTAGATTTTAAAAGAATGTGTTCGTATTGACAGATCGGAGAAATAGCGCTACCGGAAATGTTTCAGGACCGGACATGCGCAGTAACGTTCCAACGCGCTTGTTATTGTTTACATCCTTGAAATGGTCTATAGGGAACTAACGAGAAGAACAACAATGCACAGTAAACAGTAAAACTGTTTGGACTACAAACGTACTTAAAATTAAGATAATACATTAAACTAATGGCCATATAGATACTCGTCTGTAAACAACAGCATGGATTGCACATTTAATGTAGGCTACCACTGAATAGGTTCTGCCAATTTATGCCGTCTAAACCATGGGAAAAAACATGTGGAAGCTGCTGAATCATATAGATAAGGACTTACTAAGCAGGAAAGGTCGCAATATTTTGACAAACTAAAGTTAATAGGTGGGAAAGATACATATGAGCAGATTTAATTAGGAGATTGACCTATAGATAACTATATAGATGATGTACTGGCCACTGTACCATGTCTTAAAAGGTATACCAGGTTTTTATGTTGCTGTTCAGCTTTCAAAAACAGCTTTAGACCATGAGTTCTTTTCTACAGTATTCTGTACAGCTTGCTGATGCTTGTATAAGTCCTGTAATATTCGCCTCAGATGTATGACTTTACTGCTATTTAACCTGTGAACATGGGCTCTACTGTTGATCTTTGTTGTAAATTGTGTGCTGGACCAATTATAAGCTTCAAAGCCTTCTTTCATACCTGAGAAACCATTGCACAGTGTAGGACTGTGTATATTATGAGTTAAGAAAATATTTGATTCATCTATGTGCTATGCTGGCACTGTCCCTCAGCTATTCATTCACACAAAGACTTTTTTGGGGATTTCACATCAATGTTTGCTATTCAAAGCCAAGGTTGTGGTTCCAGACACATTTGAAAGTGAAAATTAATTGAAGTGAATTCATGCTGTGGGTGAATAGAAAGATGAGTCATACAGATCTGCATTACGTTGGCAGGAATGTGAATCATAACCAGCATTTGTTACATGTTGTTATTGTTGCTCATTGTTTTAAATCTATTTACTATATTTAATAGATTGGATGAGACTCTGTATTCCTAACTTAGTAAATAGGTATTTGTATATGTTTGCAGATGTGTGTTTCTAAGTGTGAGGCTTTGATTGTGATTTCCCTGGATGTCCAACACATAAACCCACATATTAACAACAAAAGAGCAACAATGCATGCTATTATCCTTGTTTCAAAAGCTTTTGGTCCCAAAATTAATTTGAAAGCCTTTTTAGTGAAGCCAAATTGGATGGCTACAGTATCATGAGGTTTTTCTGTGCTAGTGACACAGTTAGATCATACAGTAGAATCAACATTCAGTATGTTCTATACTCTCAAACTAGGGCTGATAGTTTGCAATAACATGTGTAGGTAAATTATTGATGACTCTGTCATTTAGTATTATATAAATCAGTGGTTCTTAACCTTTGAATGCCCCCTAGCTTTAGTTTTGTTCCTGAAAAGTGTTTCACACTGAAACATGCAATTTTTTTATATGGGACATTCTACCGAATTGGTCCAAACTGCTGTTCCACAACCAAAAAAAACACATTTAAAAAGCATTTAAGTATTCAAATCTTAGGTTTACTGAGAACACAGTTTCTGCAGTGACAGAAGGGAAGACAAAATCATCATATTTGGGCAAAATAAACAAAATTTTAGTACAGTTATGCAATTTTTTGTGTTTTAGTAGTGTTTTAGTATGCAAGTTTAAATTCTGTAATGTGATGTTGTCGCTACCAAATCATTACTGTCACTACCAAAAAATGTGCAGTCAGGACTGAAACATGCATGTTTTGTCAAAAATAAAGTATACTGTATTATCAACTAAGATGTTTGGTTCAATGTGTATAATATATATTTCACTAGTTCGCTTTTGCATATAATAAACAGCGTAAAAGTTAAGCGTGTTTGGCATGCTGTCCGGGAGAGGGCTCCGAGCTCGGTAGTCATTCCCGAGCCCGGGGCACTCCCCCTGCCCAGGGAGAGGGGTCCGAGCTCGGCATTTGGCCCGAACCCAATAGCGCTCCCCCCCTTTGCTGGAGGTGAAGAAAAATAAAAAAGGGGGGGTGGGAGGGATGCTGGAATCAGAGATAGCTGAAGGTAGGACTGCTTGGTTATTTAAAGGGACTGTAGTAATTGGATAGGGAGAGTGATTGGATAGGGAGTGATTGCTGATGATGAACTGGCCGTGTTAATTATCTGCGCGAGCTCCTCCTGAAATTTGTTAATGAAACATCACATATATATATATATATATATATATATATATATATATATATATATATATATATACACAGTCAAACCTGAAATTATTCATACCCCTGGCAAATTCTGACTTAAAGTTACTTTTATTCAACCAGCAATTTTTTTTTTTTACCGGAAAAGACACAGGCTTCTCCCAAAAGATAATAAGACGATGTACAAGAGGCATCATTGTGGAAAAAATATATTTCTCAGCTTTTATTTGAACAAAAAGTGGCATATTCATACTGTGGCAGGTGCTAAAAAAGGCAAGATCGGCATCTGCACCAGGCCCTAATGGTGTACCATATAGTGTTTACAAGAACGCTCCAGATGTTTTAAAAATCCTGTGGAAAAACATGAAAGTGGCATGGGACAAGCAAATCATCCCGAAAGCCTGGCGTAGAGCGGGAGGGGTGTTCATCCCAAAAGAAAAAAAAACTCAACCACCATTGAACAGTTCCGCCAGATAAACCTTCTGAACATTGAAGGCAAGATCTTTTTCAGTGTGTTGGCACAACGATTGACACAGTATTTAAAACAAAACCACTTCATTGATACGTCAATCCAAAAGGCTGGTATCGCAGGCTTCTCTGGATGCCTTGAACATAACAGCATCATATGGCATCAAATCCAGAGTGCAAAGAGAGAAGGGAAAGATCTTCACGTCTTGTTCCTCGATCTGGCCAATGCCTACGGTTCAATCCCTCATTCATTTCTGTGGGCTGCCTTTGATTTCTTCCAGGTGCCAACTACAATCACAAATCTAGTAAAGCATTACTTTCAGGATCTACAGTTTTGCCTTACAACATCAGGCTTCACCACAAGTTGGCAACCGCTGGAGGTAGGTATCATGGCGGGGTGTACCATCTCCCCATTGGCTTTCACGATGGCAATGGAGGTAATTATCAGAGCCTCAAAATGGGTTGTGGGAGGAGAACGATTACAGGGTAATCAGAGGTTACCACCAATTCGAGCCTATATGGACGATCTAACAACACTCACAACAACTGTCCCCTGCACCAAGAGACTGCTGGAGAAACTTCATCAAAATATAACATTGGCGAGAATGAAGTTAAAGCCCAATAAGTGCAGAAGCATCTCTATCGTAAAAGGCAAGGTCACAGACCAAAGATTTTATGTTGGCGGAACACCTGTCCCAACAGTCTCAGAGATGCCAGTTAAGAGCTTGGGGAGATGGTATGATGCAAAACTCAAAGACTCCGAGCAGTTTGAACACCTAAAAAATGATACCAGCATGTACTTGGAGCGCATTAACAAGACATTGTTGCCAGGAAAACTCAAGGTGTGGTGCTTTCAGTTTGGCATACTCCCAAGGCTCTTGTGGCCCTTAGCTGTTTATGAGATCCCGATCACCAAGGTTGAAAAGTTGGAACGGCTGATAAGCATACAGCTGAAGCAGTGGCTTGGAATTCCACGTTGTTTAAGTTCCGTCGGACTTTATGGACATGGCAAGTTGGAGTTACCATTCACAGGGCTCGTGGAAGAGTTCAAATGCACCAAAGCGAGGCTTGTCATGACCATAACTGAATCTGATGATGCAGTTGTTCGAACAGCGGCCCCTCGGGTGGTAGCGGGTAGGAAGTGGAATCCATCAGAGGCTGTTCAGAGTGCAAAGTCTGCTCTGTACTTCAGAGATGTGGTGGGACAAGTACAGCATGGGAGGGCAGGGTTTGGACTCATCCCAAAAATTCCTCTGTGGCACAAAGCAACATCAGTGCAGAAGAGACAGCTAGTGGTAGAAGAGGTTAGGAGACAGGAGGAGGGAGAGCGACATGCAAAAGCTGTCTCAATGGCTAAGCAGGGGAGATGGACCAACTGGGAGGGCCTGGAGAAGAAAAAGCTCAGCTGGCGTGACATCTGGCAAATGGAGGGAGCGCGGCTGAGTTTTGTCATCAGAGCCACATACGACCTGCTACCCTCCCCCCAAAATCTGAAAGAGTGGTATGGAGAAGATCCCGCCTGTTCCCTGTGTAAAGTACCTGCATCCCTAAGGCACATTCTATCAGGGTGCACTACAAGTCTCACCCAAGGGCGCTATACTTGGCGGCATAACCAAGTGCTTCGAGAGCTGGCAGCAATATTGGAACAGAAGCGAATCACCACAAACAATCTCCCACAAATATTGACAGGACAGGTCAACTTCACAAATTTCGTACCAGCTGGCCAACATCAAGAACATCGTACAACATCTAAGGATTCGAGCATCCTGCAGTCAGCACGGGATTGGAAATTGGAAGTGGACCTTGATAAGAAGCTTGTGTTTCCCCCAGAGATAGTGGCTACAACACTTCGGCCAGACATGGTCCTGTGGTCTCCAACAACAAAGCTGGCATATGTTGTGGAATTAACAGTACCGTGGGAAGATGGGGTTGAAGAGGCTTATGAGAGGAAAAAGAACAAATATTCCGACCTGGCAGCTGAAGCATCCCAGAACGGCTGGAAGACTAGCATCTTCCCAGTAGAGGTGGGATGCAGGGGATTTGTTGCAACATCTACCATCAGTTTGCTGAGAAAAATAGGGGTGAAGGGTCACTCTCTCCAACAGGCCATCAAGTCTGTATCAAGTGTTGCTGAAAAAAGCAGTAACTGGCTCTGGATCAAGCGTAAAGACCCCATTTGGGCAGCAAGGTAGAGACAGATGGTATGCGGTCAGGCTTAGGCCCGGTTCAGGGAGAAGGACGCCCCTGCCATGCAGAGCCCATCAGGGAGATAGAGGGTATGGCATGGAGGGGGGTGTACCTGGGACGCTGGGTACACCGTTGAGCCTTTTGGAGACGTTGTGGGCTTCAATCAATGAAACGTCGATGAAGCAGGGTGCCCACCTGATGACCCCAATGACATACCTTACCCTGTTTTAACCACTCAATATCGACAGCTATTATCAAGAGTTTCCTACTAAAGGGATTGAAACATCTAGTCCTATTAGCTTTACTGATCATCTGGAAGAAAACCCAGTGACTGTTGTGAAAGTGCAGCTGGCGACAAGGGAAAGACCGTGTGACAGCATGGAGAGACAGCTGACAGGAGGAAATAGACCCCAACGGGGCTGTTATGGGCTAGCTACCCATAGCAGCAGGCTCCGTCACCCTAGTAGGGTACAAGAGCCACCTTATCTGGCTATGAAAAGTTCAAAAAGAAGAATACCCCTAGAGTCTGCGAGAGCAGGGGCGCAAGAAGACTCACAGACTGATTTCCCGGTAATGACCCTTGGAATGGACATGACATCGAAAGAAGGAAGTAGTAAGACTCTTGAGAAATTAGCAGCCGGACATGTTCTTCAGACCTGCGTGTGTGGATGGGCGAAAGTAACATCAACCCATGGTCTTAAGGTACATCAAGGACGGAAGAAATGCCTGAAAACCACCAACCCAGGGCCCCGCATCGACCAGATTCTGTCAAGAAGAAGGTTAAGTCAGTCGGATGAAACTCAGTGGCAGGAAGAAACCCACAGTCCGCAGGGAATCAGTACCCCAGGGAATGAGGAGGAAGCTTCAGGCAGAACCACCAGTCCAAGACAACAATCAGCCCACCGCAAAAAAGAAAACATGCAAGGACGTAAGCCATTGGTGAAATGGCCGAAGTCTAACAGCAAAGAGTGGGAAACCATTAACACAGACTTAAGCCTTATCCTGAGTAACTTCATAGGATCAGCCGAGAAGAAACTGGAGAAGATGGGCGACTTTATCTACAGATATGGAGAGGAAAAATGTGGAGTGAAGGAGCAGGTAAGAAAGAAAGACATGCTTCCCACCCCCAAGTCCCGTCGACTGCAAGAAATCCAACAACTTGTGAAAGAAAGGCGACGGCTAAAAAAGTTGTGGAGAAAGGCGACAGTAGAAGAAAGGGAAGGCATCAACTTCCTTCAAGAGGACTTAAAACACAGGCTCTCAAAACTCCGCCGAGCAGAAAGCTTACGGATGCGTCGGAAGAAGAAAGAAAAAGCCAGAACTGATTTCTATAAAGACCCTTTTAAGTTTGTGAAAGGCATATTCACAAAGGAGAAGAGTGGATCCCTGAAAACATCAAAAGACCAGGTTGAAGAGCATCTGAGAACCATCTATACTGATGAGAAAAAAGATGAACCGATTGTTGTCCCCACTGACATCCCTCCAATATTACCACCACAACATCAGTTTGATATCAGCCCTCCCAAGCTGAGGGAGGTGAGGCAGGTGGTAAAAAAGGCAAGATCGGCATCTGCACCAGGCCCTAATGGTGTACCATATAGTGTTTACAAGAACGCTCCAGATGTTTTAAAAATCCTGTGGAAAAACATGAAAGTGGCATGGGACAAGCAAATCATCCCGAAAGCCTGGCGTAGAGCGGGAGGGGTGTTCATCCCAAAAGAAAAAAACTCAACCACCATTGAACAGTTCCGCCAGATAAACCTTCTGAACATTGAAGGCAAGATCTTTTTCAGTGTGTTGGCACAACGATTGACACAGTATTTAAAACAAAACCACTTCATTGATACGTCAATCCAAAAGGCTGGTATCGCAGGCTTCTCTGGATGCCTTGAACATAACAGCATCATATGGCATCAAATCCAGAGTGCAAAGAGAGAAGGGAAAGATCTTCACGTCTTGTTCCTCGATCTGGCCAATGCCTACGGTTCAATCCCTCATTCATTTCTGTGGGCTGCCTTTGATTTCTTCCAGGTGCCAACTACAATCACAAATCTAGTAAAGCATTACTTTCAGGATCTACAGTTTTGCCTTACAACATCAGGCTTCACCACAAGTTGGCAACCGCTGGAGGTAGGTATCATGGCGGGGTGTACCATCTCCCCATTGGCTTTCACGATGGCAATGGAGGTAATTATCAGAGCCTCAAAATGGGTTGTGGGAGGAGAACGATTACAGGGTAATCAGAGGTTACCACCAATTCGAGCCTATATGGACGATCTAACAACACTCACAACAACTGTCCCCTGCACCAAGAGACTGCTGGAGAAACTTCATCAAAATATAACATAGGCGAGAATGAAGTTAAAGCCCAATAAGTGCAGAAGCATCTCTATCGTAAAAGGCAAGGTCACAGACCAAAGATTTTATGTTGGCGGAACACCTGTCCCAACAGTCTCAGAGATGCCAGTTAAGAGCTTGGGGAGATGGTATGATGCAAAACTCAAAGACTCCGAGCAGTTTGAACACCTAAAAAATGATACCAGCATGTACTTGGAGCGCATTAACAAGACATTGTTGCCAGGAAAACTCAAGGTGTGGTGCTTTCAGTTTGGCATACTCCCAAGGCTCTTGTGGCCCTTAGCTGTTTATGAGATCCCGATCACCAAGGTTGAAAAGTTGGAACGGCTGATAAGCATACAGCTGAAGCAGTGGCTTGGAATTCCACGTTGTTTAAGTTCCGTCGGACTTTATGGACATGGCAAGTTGGAGTTACCATTCACAGGGCTCGTGGAAGAGTTCAAATGCACCAAAGCGAGGCTTGTCATGACCATAACTGAATCTGATGATGCAGTTGTTCGAACAGCGGCCCCTCGGGTGGTAGCGGGTAGGAAGTGGAATCCATCAGAGGCTGTTCAGAGTGCAAAGTCTGCTCTGTACTTCAGAGATGTGGTGGGACAAGTACAGCATGGGAGGGCAGGGTTTGGACTCATCCCAAAAATTCCTCTGTGGCACAAAGCAACATCAGTGCAGAAGAGACAGCTAGTGGTAGAAGAGGTTAGGAGACAGGAGGAGGGAGAGCGACATGCAAAAGCTGTCTCAATGGCTAAGCAGGGGAGATGGACCAACTGGGAGGGCCTGGAGAAGAAAAAGCTCAGCTGGCGTGACATCTGGCAAATGGAGGGAGCGCGGCTGAGTTTTGTCATCAGAGCCACATACGACCTGCTACCCTCCCCCCAAAATCTGAAAGAGTGGTATGGAGAAGATCCCGCCTGTTCCCTGTGTAAAGTACCTGCATCCCTAAGGCACATTCTATCAGGGTGCACTACAAGTCTCACCCAAGGGCGCTATACTTGGCGGCATAACCAAGTGCTTCGAGAGCTGGCAGCAATATTGGAACAGAAGCGAATCACCACAAACAATCTCCCACAAATATTGACAGGACAGGTCAACTTCACAAATTTCATACCAGCTGGCCAACATCAAGAACATCGTACAACATCTAAGGATTCGAGCATCCTGCAGTCAGCACGGGATTGGAAATTGGAAGTGGACCTTGATAAGAAGCTTGTGTTTCCCCCAGAGATAGTGGCTACAACACTTCGGCCAGACATGGTCCTGTGGTCTCCAACAACAAAGCTGGCATATGTTGTGGAATTAACAGTACCATGGGAAGATGGGGTTGAAGAGGCTTATGAGAGGAAAAAGAACAAATATTCCGACCTGGCAGCTGAAGCATCCCAGAACGGCTGGAAGACTAGCATCTTCCCAGTAGAGGTGGGATGCAGGGGATTTGTTGCAACATCTACCATCAGTTTGCTGAGAAAAATAGGGGTGAAGGGTCACTCTCTCCAACAGGCCTTCAAGTCTGTATCAAGTGTTGCTGAAAAAAGCAGTAACTGGCTCTGGATCAAGCGTAAAGACCCCATTTGGGCAGCAAGGTAGAGACAGATGGTATGCGGTCAGGCTTAGGCCCGGTTCAGGGAGAAGGACGCCCCTGCCATGCAGAGCCCATCAGGGAGATAGAGGGTATGGCATGGAGGGGGGTGTACCTGGGACGCTGGGTACACCGTTGAGCCTTTTGGAGACGTTGTGGGCTTCAATCAATGAAACGTCGATGAAGCAGGGTGCCCACCTGATGACCCCAATGACATACCTTACCCTGTTTTAACCACTCAATATCGACAGCTATTATCAAGAGTTTCCTACTAAAGGGATTGAAACATCTAGTCCTATTAGCTTTACTAAATTACTACTCTTTGCAAACTGTCACAGTCTATGGGAAAATCCTAGTTCTATACCATTCCAAATAGTCCAAGCTGTTCTAAAGCATCCTAATTACCCTGATTAATTGGGAACAGCTGTTTTAATCAACTCAACAGGTGAAAAACAGAAGCTCTCTGCTGTTGGTTTGAGGACAGTCATGGCAAAGACAAAGGAGCTCACTGAGGACTTGCGGCTGCGCATTGTGGCTGCTCACAACTCAGGAAAGGGCTATAAGACCATATCTAAATGTTTTGAAGTTCCAGTGGCTACAGTGCAAAGTATTATTACAAAAATCAAAGACATTCCGTGCTGTGAAAAATCTCAGAAGACGTGGTCGGAAGCCAAAAGTGACACCTGTGCTGGCCAGGAGGATAGTGAAAAAAAAAAAAAAAAAAACACCATCCCCATTGTCAAACATGGTGGTGGGAACCTAATGTTTTGGGGGTGTTTTTCAGCCGGTGGACCAGGGAACCTAATCACAGTAAACGGCACCATGAAAAAGGAGCAAAACATCAAAATTCTCAACAACAACATCAGGCAGTCTTCAGAGAAACTTGGCTTTGGGCATTTCAGCACGACCCAAAACACACAGCAAAAATGGTGAAGAAATGGGTAGCAGACAAAAACATTAACGTTTTGCAGTGGCCCAGCCAGAGTCCTGACTTAAATCCAATTGAGAATCTGTGGAAGGAGCTAAAGATCAGGGTGATGGCAAGGAGACCCTCCAGCCTGAAAGAGTTGGAGCTCATCTCTAAAGATGAATGGGCAAAAATACCAGTGGAGATGCAAAAAGCTGGTCAGCAATTATAGAAAGCGTTTAATTGCTGTAATAGCCAATAAAGGATTTTCTATTTATTATTGAGAAGGGTATGAATAATTTTGGACATGCCACTTTTTGTTCAAATGTAAATAAACGATGAGTAATAATTTTTTCCACAATGATGCCTCTTGTACATCATCTTATCTTCTGGGAGACGTCTGTGTCATTTCTAATAAAAAATAAATAAAAAAACTTGCTGGTTGAATAAAAGTAACTTTAAGTCAGAATTTGCCAGGGGTATGAATAATTTTGGGCTTGACTGTATGTATATATATACATTGAACCAAACATTATATATATATATACATACATATATATATATATATATATATACACCTTGGATATTATATGATTTACGATATACACATTTTTTTGGAATGAGACATTATTTTCAAGACGTTTCAAACTCTGACTTTGAACCAATTTTCTAGAATGCCCAGTGCGACATCTAAAAATGCTTTGAACACAGACTGAGCCCATTTAGATTTGATTCAAGCCAAATCCAAATGAGCGCATCATTATAAGATGAGTGAATGCGTGAACGGAATCGAGCTAAGTGCCAGATGTGAAATAATTCATGTTTTCCCAACAGTTTTCCTCCACTTTAAGGGTGGCATGACCTTTCTTCCAAAAGTCCAAGGGAGAAAAGATGTGCTCTCAGTGGTGAGGACTCACCCTGTGGCAACTCGCACAAGTTTTAATGGGTTTATGTGTTTGATTTTTCCAGAGGTGGAGAATTTCACACTTGAATGAAGCAGACCTCTAACATCAAACAGAGACGGTGCTTATCGACCGTTGACTTTCTTACCATGCTCTGAGGAAGACTAGGAAGCAAAACATATAGGTTTATTCACCATGCTTTTTGCATTAGGAGGAAAACGTAGCTGTTCTGTACTGCTAGCATTGCCTGGCTATATGCAAATATGAGTAGCACTTTCACTACAATGTTTGATCTCTATCCCAGTCTTTGATATTGGTCTTTCAGTGTTATATTCTATATCTACTCATGTTATGCTTAAGAATAAACTGCAAGTTGCTAAAGCTTCAGATAACCAAAAAAAAAGAAAAACCTGTGATTAAACAGAGTAAGATTGATCAACGTAATAAACTCTAAAAGACACGTCTGAAGTCTTTGATAAAAATCACACAGCTTAATCTCCATTTCTAATTACAAACAGAGTTTTTTTCTTCATTCGGTATTACTATATCAAGCCAATGACTTCAAATGCCTATGAAAACGATCTCCTGTGCTTAAAGGTTTGCTTTTAAGTGTTCATTTCAGATTCAGGAGGTAAAGCACTACAAAGCAATGCTCTCTCAACAGGACTTCTCTGTTCATTTGTGTTTGTTCTTTAATAAATGGTTTAATACCATTGCAGCACTGATAGAAAAGTCTGTCGCAATGAAATCAAATTAGTTTGAGGCTGAGATTTCAAGTCAAATGGTGTCAGATTTGCCCCTTTCAACCGGTTTTCAAATGCAAGGTGGAAAGTTGAATAAATCACATCTTAAAAAGATATGATGTGAGACTCTCAGTAATAAATATAAGCCATGTCCTTTCACATATATGTATAAAGTAATTATTTGTAGCTTAAATCCAAACTCTCTAACTTATTAATTAAATGGTAGTGGGTAAATATTTTAATGTTATTCATATCTTATAATATTAATATTATATGATCATTTCAATATTCCTAGTATTATCTATGTTTTAATAAGCCTTATGCAACTATAGTCTTATTTGAGCAGGATTAAGGCTTCTATAATATCCACTAGATGAATTAGTCAGTAGTGTCTATAAATTAGTCTCCACAGCTTTTATCTTCCATATGTGGGTGTGTGACTTATATTTTAGAAACTCATTTAGTGTCAAAAAAATGTAAGTTTGAAAGCATAATTCAAAGTTAAACATCAAATAGAATAGTAAGTGACAGATTTTTCTGTATTTCTCTGAAAACTAAACATCACCAAGAATGTATGCTGTAAAATCAGAATTTTCAAGGATCTGGGATTTTATAATGAATTTCAAATGATAAGACTCGTTTACAAAGATGTCAATGCCAAATAACACTGGGGACCTGAAAAGTCTCGAGGCCAGTATGCAAAAATGGGTCACTATTGCATTTTCCTGTTTTAATGATCATTTTTGAAAAAGTGATTACAAATTATAAGCGTGACGGTTAGAGAAAAGCTTAAAGTTACACTTTTTCAAATTTGAAAAAAATGAACTACAGGAAGTACACAGAAGATCGTGTTCTCCAGCATAGTTGGAGATGATTCAAAGAACATCTTGAGCTTGGAAAGCAAGTACATCTGACCTTTTTAGGATCACAGTTTTCTTATTTGAATAGTGACCTGGAAAGACCTAGAAATAGTGCAGACTATTCATTTTGTGCCATGAAAATCCAAGATGATTTACATTTTAAAGTCCAGTTTTGAAAAGTCTCTCAAAGCTGTACAGCAGGGTCAGAAATTAGCTTTTCGATTAAGAATCAATATTTGCCATATTTTTTTTACATTTGTGAGGGCAATTTTTATAACCTTTATAACCTTATAAAAACTGTTAAACCTGTCTATAATGCCAAATACTTCAATTTACCCAATTACTTTAATCAATATTTTAAACTGTTTTCAATAAAAACAGACTTTAAAACTGTATCGAAGTTTAGCAGCTGCCTTAAGAGTTTAAGTTAAATCAACATAATGGTGCGTTCACACCGGACGCGACTTGCGCGGAAAAAACGCGCTATTCGCACGTAGTTGAACGCTTGAACATTTGAGTTTACTCGAGCCATTCGCGCGGTAAAATTCGCGTCATTCGCGCGGGACATTTTCTTCACAACAGATGCGAATTCGTGTCATGGGAGGGGCTTCTGCCACTCGTCAGCGGGAAAGTAGTTGTAAAATAGGTGAATGAGCTCAATTTGCCATCTTTAGCTTGCTTGTAGTCTCAATATGTATGTATATGTAGGTCAAATTGAGTAAAGAGCGTTTTTTAAAACTAACCAGATTGTCCGACCTCTTCACTCACTTTCTTCCTAGCAAGATCCTTTTTATTCCTGTTTCTACAAAAGTCCAAAGATGTATCGTACAGCTCCGAGTAACCACAGACAGCAACGGTGATTTTGTCCGCCATTGTTGTTTCGGATTTCTGCCTCCGTCACTACTAGAGCAAGCTCCTGATTGGTTAACGCGGCGCGGATTTTCGCCAAAGTTCAGATTTTTGAACTCGCACGTTTCGCGTGATTCGCGCCGCAGGATGGCTATTCGCGTCTTTGCATTGACTTAACATGTAAATCACCCGCGCTTGCCGCTTCATTCGCGTCCGGTGTGAACACACCTTTAGTCATTTAAACTCATAAGTTATATCAACTCATTTTTATTGTAATAAGTTAAAATGACTTGTAGTTTTAAGCTGATTTAACTTAAAATCTTAAAGCAGCTGCTGAACTTAGGTTTTTAATTTGAATCTGGTGAAAACTTTTTACAGTGTAGGGCTGCAATATTATGACAAAAATCATTATTGTAGGCCGCTGCCACAACGCCAGGGCTCAAACCCTCCTGCATCTGCTGTGAGTGAACCAAAAACAACTGATAACAGCTCTCAGTGATATGTGTGGGGTCCCCGCTACGGTAACAGCAACAATCAGGAATGTTTACAAAACAAGCGGGAACCCAGTGTGCCTGTAGCTTTCCCTATTTCTGTTTTAATATGTGATAGAAAGTCTAAGGCCCTTTCAAATCGTACAGTTCACACATCTAATCTGAGGCTTATTAGGCATCAAACTAAGATTGCTCTAGAGACAAAAAGTGATGCCATCAAGCTAGCATTTTTAAATGTTCGCTCACTAAAAAATAAATCACTTCTGATCAATGATTTTATAACCACAAACAACCTGGATTTTATGTTTTTAAATGAAACATGGTTAGAAGACAGCTCTTATGCAACGGTCCTCAATGAAGCAGCCCCTCCCAGATTTATTTTCATGAATGTCTGCAGAGCTGGCAAAAGGGGAGGTGGCGTAGCTGCCCTATTTAAAGATGTCTATGAATGCAAACAAGTGTCATTTGGTCAGTACTTGTCTTTTGAATATCTAGGGATTCTGCTGAAAGGTGCTCGCATTCTGTTTATCATTATTTACAGGCCCCCAAAATACTCTCCAGCCTTTGTTGAAGAGTTCACAGAACTGCTATCAATGATTTGTTCAGAGTTTGACTGTTTTGCTATTGCAGGGGATTTTAATGTTCACATAGACAAGGCAGAAAGCAAAACTACAAAAGAAATTATAACAGTTTTGAACACGTTTGACCTGATTCAGCATGTGCATGGGCCCACACACAATCGTGGACACACTCTTGATTTACTCATCAGTAAGGGTCTAAACATTTCATCCACTGTTATCAAGGATGTAGCACTATCTGATCACTTCTGTATTTTCTTTGATATATTGATCTCTGCTACCACTGAATCTAGATCAGTCTCTGTCAGAAAGAGATGCATTAACGATAACACTAGTGTGCTATTTATGAAGGCTATATCTTCAATGCCAAGCATTTCTGCAGACTCTGTTGATTTTCTCCTGGACTCCTTTAACTCAAAAGTTAAGAATGTCATTGATGACATTGCACCTGTGAAGGTCAGACAGATGACTGGAAGACAGAAATCACCGTGGAGAAAATCAACAGCAGTACAGATAATAAAAAGACAATGCAGAAAAGCTGAGCGGATGTGGCGGAAGACAAAACTTGAAATTCACTATAGCATCTATAAAGACAGCCTTCATGCTTTCAATGTTGAACTAGGTAAAGCTAGACAAACATTCTTCTCAAACCTTATAAACAGCAACTTAAACAACACCCGCACTCTTTTTGCTACCGTTGAGAGACTAACAAACCCCCCTAGTCAGATCCCTAGTGAACTGCTCTCCGACAGAAAGTGCGATGAGTTTGCTTCCTTCTTTTCTGAGAAGATAAATAATATCAGAAAGACAATTAGCACACCCTCAAGTTATGCAGAGGTCAGACAGATTCGACCGCAATTTCAAAAAGAAGTCATTATGTCTACTTTTGAAGAAATCGATAGCAACATTTTGGAAGAAACAGTAAAGCACCTCAAATCGTCAACCTGCCACCTCGACACACTTCCCACATCTTTTTTCAAAAGTGTGCTTAGCTGTCTAGAAGCAGATCTTTTGAAAGTGGTGAACACCTCACTTCTTTCTGGGACTTTTCCAAACTCCCTGAAAACTGCAGCCGTTAAGCCCCTTCTGAAAAAGAAAAATCTTGATAACACCATATTGAGCAACTATAGACCAATTTCAAATCTTCCGTTCATAAGCAAGATTATTGAAAAGGTTGTTTTCAATCAGCTGAATCACTACATAAACTCAAATGGATACCTGGACCATTTCCAATCTGGCTTCAGACAACATCATAGCACAGAGACAGCGCTCATAAAGATAATAAATGATATTCGCCTAAATTCAGATTCTGGCAAAATATCAGTGCTGGTACTACTAGATCTCAGTGCTGCGTTTGACACTGTCGATCATAACATTCTTTTAGATAGACTGGAAAACTGGGTCGGGCTTTCTGGGATGGTTCTCAAATGGTTCAGGTCATACTTAGAAGGGAGAGGCTATTATGTGAGTATAGGAGAACATAAGTCTAAGTGGACGTCCATGACATGCGGAGTCCCACAAGGCTCAATTCTAGCGCCTCTGTTGTTCAGCCTGTATATGCTCCCACTAAGTCAAATAATGAGAAAGAACCAAATTGCATATCACAGCTATGCAGATGATACCCAGATTTACCTAGCCTTATCGCCAAATGACTACAGCCCCATTGACTCTCTCTGCCAATGCATTGATGAAATTAACAGTTGGATGTGCCAAAACTTTTTACAGTTAAACAGGGAGAAAACGGAAGTCATTGCATTTGGAAACAAAGATGAAGTTCATAAGGTAAATGTGTACCTTGACACTAGGGGTCAAAAAACAAAAAATCAAGTCAAGAATCTGGGTGTGATTCTGGAGTCAGACCTCAGTTTCAGTAGTCATGTTAAAGCAGTAACTAAATCAGCATACTATCATCTTAAAAACATTGCAAGAATTAGATGTTTTGTTTCCCGTCAAGATTTGGAGAAACTTGTTCATGCCTTTATCACCAGCAGGGTGGACTATTGTAATGGTCTCCTCACCGGCCTTCCCAAGAAGACCATTAGACAGCTGCAGCTCATACAGAACGCTGCTGCCAGGATTCTGACTAGAACCAAAAAATCAGAGCATATCACACCAGTCCTCAGGTCCTTACACTGGCTTCCAGTTATGTTTAGGATAGATTTTAAAGTACTTTTACTTGTTTATAAAGCACTCAATGGCCTGGGACCTACATACATTGCAGATATGCTCACTGAATATAAACCTAACAGACAACTCAGATCGCTAGGATCGAGTCAGTTAGTAATATCAAGGGTTCACACAAAACAAGGGGAATCCGCTTTTAGCTATTATGCCGCCCACAGTTGGAATCAGCTTCCAGAAGAGATCAGATGTGCTAATACATTAGCCACATTTAAATGCAGACTCAAAACTCACCTGTTCAGTTGTGCATTTATTGAATGAGCACTGTGCTACGTCCGAACAGTTTGCATTATTTTATGTATAATCATTTTACTGTATTAATTAATTTGAAATCATTTTTTTTTTTTTTTTTTTTTTTTTTAATCATCTTAAATGTTCTTAATTTTGTTTTTATTGTTGTGATTATTATTTTGAATTTTTATGCTATTGTGATTTTAATTCCTTTTTATGTACAGCACTTTGAATTACCATTGTGTATGAAATGTGCTCTATAAATAAACTTGCCTTGCCTTGCCTATAGTGTTGTCACTGTAATACTTATGAATTCTGACACATCACACTTCCATTGTCTACCTTTTGCAACTATCTTGATAGCTTTGGGTGTGTAAAAAATCTTTGAAGTGACTCCCATGAGCGCAGAATCGTGACGAATGTTGATCTAGAGTGATTTAAAAGTCGAATGGATTCCGATATGACTGTTCACACTGCCGTCGCATTACAAAACATCTGATCTGTATCAGATTTAGTACTACATATGGAAGTAGCACAAATTGGAATTGAAAAGATCAGATTCCATATGGTTTGTACTGTTCACACTGTCATGAGAAAAACAGATCTGAGTTTTGCATATGTAAGGAAAAACACTGCCTGCAGTGTGAACAGCCTTAATGTAATTTTACAAACTGATACTACTTTTCATTCACTTTTTACATTTCATTTTAATCACAGCAGCTGTAATACGTTTTTTAATTGTGCAGGGACATTTTTTACCCTTTGTCTTGAATTTATTTGTTCAGTCCTCATTCATTTCTGACTAGTAAAAACAGTAATATTGTGAAACATTACAATTACAATAACTCTATTTTAATATATTTTAAAATGTAATTTATTTCTGTGATGCAAAGCTGAATTCTCAGTATCATTACTTCAGTCTTCAGTGTCACATGATACTTCAGAAATCAATCTAATGTGCTGATTTTTTATTCAATAAACATTTCTAATTATTATCAATGTTGAAAACAGTTGTGCTGCTTAATTTTTTTTGTAAAAAAAAAGATACATTTTTTCAGGATACTTTGATGAATAAAACGTGTAAATGAACAGTACTTTAGATCTATTTAATGCATCCTTGCTGAATTAAAAAAGTAGTGTGGATTATATTTTGAATCTCAAATGTTCAGTATGGTCTGAGACTGTATATGGTTGAACAAAAATATTGATTGAAATACCAGGGTCTTTCAGGATCGCAGCAACCTCTAAGCAGACCAAATGTGCAGGGCGAAATACAATGTCCCTGAAGAATTCTATTGAAAATGTGAGATATAAAATATTTACGGGATGTTAGTGTACAGCAGGTCACACTGTTGTTTGTGGAGCATCATTTTCAAAACACAGTGTAAAAAAAAATCCATAAAAGTGAACTGTATTAATATAATGGAATTTTACCTGTTGTTTCACTCATTTACTTTTGTACATAACTATTACAGTGATGAAAAACTGTCATCAGTTACTCTCCCTCATGTTGTTCTAACCTGCATGCTTTTCTTATGTTCTAAAGGAGACATTTGGCAGAATGATTGCGCCCTTTCACTTACATTGTGGACAAAAAGATAAATAAATAAATGTGAATAGTCACTAAAACATATTTTGTAAAAAGTCATACAGGTCTGTAATAACATGAAGTTGAGTAAATGATGACAAAAGTTTCATTTTTGGCTGAGCTAGCCTTTAATGTTATAGTTAAAATGATGAATATTCAGTAAATCACTGTCTTTCAAATAGAAACAGGCACTATGACCATGTACACACATAATAATATATATATATAATCTATGCAAAAGCACTTACCAACAACCTGATTACATATTGTTTTGTTAATCAGACATTCACAATGCTGCCAAAGATCTGCCTCAATTAAGTGTTTCTATCTCATGTTTGAAACAGAACAAAAGGTCTCTGGAGTGTCTCATTTTAACTGAAAGTACAATGATTTATTAAGACAAAGATTATTGTATAAAAAGATGGAGATGGTAGAGTACCGGACACAGTTCCTTTAACTTTTTTTTTTTTTTTTTGCTGTGCAGGCTTCCTTCCTCTAGTCTAATCCGAATCACGAGGCTTGCATAACAGCAATTGACATTCAGTCACCAAGCATTGTTGGAAAGCCATTAATACAAGCATATTTGGTGAAGATCCTCAATTCAACACCAGTCCGAGTCCAGCTGAGAGCTGTGTCGAGTGCATTTCCAGTACAAATGCATTATACATGAACCAGTCAGGTGTGGAATCTGTATTGACACACACTCGGATACGCAACTTAACCTATGAAAAATCCATTTCCTTTTTTAGATTGGTGCATATGTGCCTGAATGAACTTTGTTCACAAGTTTGACTGTAATGCATATGTATGTGCATCACAGACATAAAAAGAGGTCACAAATAAATCCTCAAATTTTGAATTTGTGTAGCAAACAATTGATGAACTTCAACATGATCAAAGTTCAAACCAAATTGTTTTCACATACTGAATAACTGCTGTACGGGTGAAGCACAAAACAATTTATAGAGGAATGAAATGCAGAAATTCTCCTAGCGTGAAATCCACTATCTCAACAAACTTCCCCATTAATCCTCTGATTAATGATTCATGGCTGATAATAAAGATATGGCTCTTTTACTTTCGACATCTGCGTTTATCATTCAGAAAGAATGTTAACAGATACTGTTAATCACAAATTCGTTAAGACAGTGTGAAGGGTCTAAGTAAACGTTTAACTTCAAGAGAAAAAGCACAGCATTACTAGCCTATAGAAAGACTACTTTGAATTCCTTAAGATATTTGTGAGAAAAACACAGAAGACTTCGTTCCTTATGTACAGTAGATAGGGCCGTTTACACTGAGTGATCAGACGTCCCCGTGTTCGGGAAACAGTCCTGGTTTTTGGTGTCCTGTCTTCTAGTGTTGTAGTACTCAAGTCTGGTCTCAAAAATACTCGGTCTTGACCTTCATTGGAAGGAGGTGGACTCGAAATTTTAGACCAAGACAACAAGACCGTTTTCCCCATGTTTTTAAATGTGAACATTTCATGGTATATATTCTAAAATATTAACTATTACAAACTTTCGTATAATAATAATAATAATAATAATAATAATAATAATAATAATAGACCTAATAATAAATGAAATATATCTCATGGTGCTATGCTGTGCAGCAAAGGCTTTGAAAGATACTGATACAATGTTTGTCCAAACGTCACACACTGGTGCAGCAGCTTCTTCTGGAGCGGGTTGAAGGGAACTACCAAAGATGAGTGCGCAATCGGCGATTATAAAATTTGGATATTTGAACCACAAAACAGTATTAATAAGTTTAAAGAAAAAACACAGTGCTGAGTGCAAATTTTGCCACATTCTGATCACTGAGACGTGTGGGACCACATCAAATTAATATTTACGCTGGCTCTTGGTGTGCATGTAGCCCTACACTTAGCTTGTCTTGTTGGTTAAAAGTGTCGTTATGGCGGGAGTAACTTAGGAGGGTGCAGCCAGGTTAGCCGAGTAAATACAGTCGCACCTGGAAGCAAGCAAAATGATGTAAAGTCATCTCCCCTTTACTACTTTGACAACATATGTTTAAGTGGAATATTAGGTAACGTTTAGCTAGCAGCTTCTAGGTAACGTTATGCCAATGGTATATGCCCGTCATAAAGCAATGGATGTGGAGTGTATAAAATATGGGTGGAATATTGAAACAGTAACGTTAAACAAACCTGAAATATATTTAAAAATAATGTACGAAATGTGGTAAACATGACAATTAACGGGCAATTGCATGTTAACTCCCATTGTGCTAGAATCTCTCTGTATCAATGTGAAAGGCGCTCTACACGATGCTGTGTAACGTCTCTTCTGTTGACATTCAAACAAAGTAAGTAAATCATGAAAATCTGCTCTCTTTTTTGACCGGTCTCGACTCAGACTTGCTTCCTCAAAGACTTGGTTTTGACTCGGACTCGACTGTATTTGAAAACCTACGTACTCGGTCTCGACCCTTCAAAGACTCGGTCTTGACTTGGGCATAGGCGGTCTCGTCCCCATCACTACTGTACTCTACTGGAGCTGTCCCCGGAAATGTCCCAGACGTGACAGAATCACTAAAATATCACAGCCATTCAGAAGTGCAGAAGTGCACTACACTCTTAACGAAATGGACAAGTTTATAATCTAATTCATAAATACCTTATTAAAACATACTGAGTGACTGATAGCCTACCATCTTTGTCATTGAAAACACTTGTTGGTTCGTACTGTGTTTGCTTACATTTATTTTCAAAATCTGAGGTAAATTATTTATTGTTGCTTTCAGTATGGCTATAAATGTAAAGGAATATGCTATCCACACTTATTAGACACTTTTAACATTGAATAAAGCACATAATCGGTACCTGAAATTATAATTGTCATAGTTTCTATGTTGTTGTTCAGGCACGTGCAGAGGGGGGGCGGAGGGTGCTTGAGCACCTGCCCTTTTGGCTCCTAGTGATCAAAGTGCCCTTTTTTTTATGTAATAATATATATGAAAAAATATATTAATAAAAATATCGAATTCGCGACAGCCTGCCCAATTGAACTTTTAGTAAAATTAATTAATAATGTTTTAGCCGTAATTGAATGACCCTCGTCACGTGACGACCCCACCCAGAAGTTCAGGACGATCTGATCATGTTTATATTATAAGGCCAAGGATAGACACGTTCGTGGCTGCTGGTAAGTGGTGTTTTAACCAGATTTAAGTTACTTATTATCATAAGAATGACGTGAAGGAAAGAGATTATGCACGAGTATTTATACTTTTTTTTAATAGTTTGTGCATGTGTAGTCTGCTCTGAAACAGCTGCCGATAATGTTAATGTCGTCATGTAAAAAAAAATCGTAAATCTATCGTAAAGGAGAGGGCTCCTGCAGGTCCTTAAAAACTCCTCAATTAGGTTGTGTCAAATTTAAGGCCATAAAAAGTTTTATATATGTTAAATAGTATAAGAAAATACTTAATTATAATTTAGGAGGTCTTACATTTGGGGACGGAGAGACGAGAATCATGATAGGGCTGGATTAAACTTCAAAAGGCAATGATGTCATTGAATAAATATGCACACTGCAGGTTTCAAAGTCAAAACACAGCACTGATGTCTTTATATGAATGAATCTGAAGGGACCCGACTGTCCTCAGAAACGTGTCGTTTGCACTTTCATTTCACGTCTGATAAAACTGCGTTAATGCTGCTGCTTGGTGTTCAGCCGTTCCCATGGAAACCGTAGTATTTCAGCGCTCGTAAAGCGCCCTCTTGTGACAGAGAATGAATTTTTATTTCCACATTTTTCAGCTCTTTATGGTCAAATTATTGCAATTATCGACCTAGTTTTTATGCAGCAAACACATAGAGTTGTACAGTAAATGTGAAAGATGTTAATGTGCCTTCTAAAAATCTAAACAATTAAGACAGTACTAGTTATGTTTTAAATAAAATATAATAAATTATAAACTCGATTTATCCCTTTTAATGGTGTAAAGGCTGACATTCCATTCTACAATATATTTTGTTTTTGTGTGAACCTGTATCTGAATTATAAATCATGCCATTTTATGCCTTAATATTCTACCGTCTACAATCTTACAATACAATACATCAGTGGCCACAGATATTTTCAATAGTGACCACACAGAGTTTAATATAACAGCTGTTCTTTATTATTGTGTTAAACAGAGAGAAGAAAATCTTTAGGTTTGACAATTTAATACACAACAATTTTTAATCAAAATTAAAAGGTCCAAAGAAAATATTTTTCAATCTTTTAAACATCAAAATGGTCTTTTATGTTCCATTTCTTTCTCAGAACTGCTTCACAGCATTGGCTGCTAGAAGCCTCTGTAATGATATGTATATCAGCAAGGAATGTGTCACAATATACAGTACAGTATTGCTGTACTGATGTTTTGAGCACAGCCCTATTTATGGAGCCCCTTTTATAGTGATAAAAAAATACTAATTCTATTGTTTGAGTCCTGAACTAAACATAAATGCAATTAAAACTTTGAATAATGCATTATTTGACTTATTAATGACATTGTTACTTATTACGTAAGTAACTGGATGCCTACAATGAGGTGATGGACCCGAGGGGCTCTTAAGTGCCTTGTTCCAGGTGCCCTTTTTATACTTTGAGCACCTGCCCCTTTAAAGGTCTCTGCACGGCCCTGTTGTTGTTCTAGCCGCGACGTCGCAGAAATAGAAACCGTTCCAAAACTAGAAATATCAGAATATCAGAAACACCGCTCCGACTTCGCTCCGCGTAAAAAAAAAAAAAATCTGAAATAATGTTTGAAATATAACGGTCCTGTTCATAACATATATTAAAATGAAAAAATACTAAAATAAACTAACAGGAGAGTTTGGAACACATAGTGTGCAAACTTTGTTCCTACCACATACCAAGCTAATAACATTGTCAGCATTAAAAGAGTATAATTGCTGCTTTATGCAGTTTGTAATGAAAGTGAAAATTAATTATTAGTTATTTTACCTACGGATCGCTGCATTTCTTACAGATTTCTGCTCATTCGAAATCGGATACCATTACATTTGTTTTAATGCATTATTGACAGAGCAACTGCGTGTGAATAAGTGTTCTACCTGTTTAAATCATGCTTTCACCTGAAAATATTCAGTATTTAGAAGGAAAAAACTAATTCCTTGCGGTCTATAATTTACCGCTCATGTCCACTGCCGTCATCATAGGCTTTACATTCTTTCTGATTTGAGTGATCCATCTCTATCAAGCTAGCTAAACATGTTTAACATGTGAATTCTTGCTTAAAATGCAGTTATATTTCGGACCGTTGGCATGAATTGTACTCATGATGGAGCGGTGGTGGAGCGCTCTTGGAGCGAGTGAAAACCACGACGCTCCGACTTTTCAAAAATCCGCTCCTCCCTCCATTCAGAATCACACCGCTCCACTCCGCGCTCAGCTCCGCTCACATACTCTGGTTAGGACACTGTTACACACTCACACAGTTACATTTGCAGAAAGCACATACTTGGTGGTCAAAATGATACGTTTTATTTATCATATGTTGTCATAATTATAGTTTTATTTTTATGTGTTTTTCTAAAGCCATAATTTTGTTACTGTTTTGATATGTTTGCTATCTGAATAGTTACTGTATGAAAAAAAAAACAGTTACACAAAAATCACAAGTTAGATTTCAGAGATTTCAGTTTTCATTTCAGAAATCTGGTCACCTTAACTATAACAATAAAGTTCTAATAACAGGAACAATATTGGTGGAAAAGCTTGATAAATGTTAAAACCATTGACTCATTTACTCAAATGTAAAAAAAACACACACAGGTTCATTCAGGAACAAAATATGTTGGCAACTGAATAGAGTGTTTTCACGACACGTCACTAATCGGCCATATTGGCAACACTGAACCGAACGAAACTTGCATATTTTGCTCATTATTGCTGCTGAAAATGGTCAATTATTGTCATGTTTTGGATCAGGAAAAACACCGGGAGTACTACAGGCTGCCAAAAGTTATAACAAATCAAGGAGAAGAGTGCAAAAAACTGAGGGACAAAAGGTGTTTGTGGATTTCCAGGGAAGAATCTTGTTTTCTCCGTTTTCACAGTCTACACTATAATGGAAAACAGCAATTTCAAATGTATCCACTTTGGAGAGCGTTTTCAACAATGTCGCCACCCCTGGCCGACTCTTGGCCACCCCAAGATTTTAAGTGGCCCCATCTGGCTACCCCTATGAAAAATTTCTGGAGGCGCCACTGGTTTTCAAAAAGCTTGACAAAACCTGTCTAGTGTGGACATGGCCTTAGACAGTCTAAATTAGCAGAACGTATTCAGTAGTACATTAACCGTGCAATCCATGCTGTTGTTTACATCTGAGTATCGCTAATATGGTACATAAGTGCAAACCCTCTATAATTCATTCAAGCAATTGATTCACAAACACTGATTCAGGAACAAAACAAGTGAGTAATTGGATCATTAATTCAAGGCACCCACTGAAAAAAAAAACAGATTCATCAATTATTGCTTTGATTTATTTTTTTGGTGGAGCAAAACGAGACAAATGCGCTCATAATGTTGCATCGAAAATATACATTATTCAGTATTACCTGAAGCAATGTTGCAGTTGTGCTCACTTTATTCAGGAAAAAAAAAGACATGTATGTTTCTCTATGGCTACACTTGCAAACCAGACCAGTGAGTGCCAACAGGAGAAGCGGAACTCTGTGACTGATCCTCTCATGCTTGTTTAACACAGAAATTTAATGGATCAGTGCTGCAGAGAGTGATCTGGGTCAAACCTGTGCTCTAATCTCTTGGACCGAAGGTGACTATATACTGCCAAGCTCTCAATGCAGTTTGTAAAAGAAAAAGACAGCAATCCTGAGTGCGTAAAGACACTACCAGACTTGTTTGTTTTTTTCCAGCATTATTATAGCCTACTCTGTGACCTATTGTCCTTGATGAGCATTACTCATGAAATCCTTTCTAAACTGTATGCACAAAGATCACAATTTAAACCATACCTCTGGAGAATAGACCAACAGAGGTGATTAATGGTCATAAAGTTAATATTAGACACCTACAAGTCTCAGATCTCAGCTTAACAGTAGGCTTAGAGCTGAGGAACCTGAACATAAAATTCCATTATCATATCCAACTTATTTTTCTCGTAAGAGTGGGTGCAGACATTTGTAAATATAAAGAGTCTTTATATAAATATAAAGAGTTTTCAGCTATTGTGAGCTGTTCAAAACAGCTCGTTTTGATACGTGGAATTGCAAACTTACCATATTATTTTAATGTATTATCTTAATAATGAACACACTGGTTTGTAGTGCAAACAGTTTTACCGTTTACTACACTTTATTCTTCTCTTTATTTTGCTACTTTGGCTAATGAAGCTGACGTCTCACACATTCACAGAAAATGGCGTACTTTGACGTTAAAAAATAAGATGGATAAAGTCAATAGCAGTTATTATTTATGCATGACATGCTCAGTTGAAGATAAAAACAAAAGTTTCTCTCAATCAGTAATGCATTACAAGGTGAACACAAGAAACATCACTGAATTTGACGTATTTAATTAAATGCATAAAGATAAAAAAAAAACTCAACTAAACCTGCATTTATCCCTGTATGTAACTTCATAATGTTGACAGTCATAAAATGTACACAGCTTCTTCGACCAATAAGAAACTATAGTTATATACTGCCACCCAGTGTTCTGATACAACCTTGCAAACATAATTCATTCTAAGAAAAATACACAACACAAAGAAAAAAAATTGTGCTTGTAAAAAAAAAAAGCCTACAAAGTAAGCTGAAAAAAGTAACACATAAGTTTAATTGTAGAACTGTTGCTTGAGAAAATATGCCAAATAACAGGCTTTTCCTAATGCACTTATTTTAATGTACTAGAGCTGGTACCACTATTTCTTTGAAATCGTATAAAATGTGCAAAGTCTGTATAATTTACAGAGAATTCTGACAATTTTGAAGACGTGAACTAGCACTTACATTTGAATTAGAAAGTAGATGAAATCGCTAGAAAATTACAGAACATAAGAACAAAAAAAAGCCTTGAATTTAAAAGCGTTAAGCCATTTAGAACATCACTTGAATCATTCAACATTTTCCACTGACACAATGTCAGTTATAGTCTCTAAAGCACAATATAATATTTTCATGAGACTTTCTAACAAGCTGTTTCACTTTTCAGCTTCATCCACAAAATGGTATTAAACTGCAGTCGACATTAGGGCTATTAGGGCTATCAGTAACGATTATTTTATGTTAACTGATTAATCGTTTGATTATTCTGATGATTTATCAAGTAGTCGGATAATCAATTATTTATTTTTAGTCTTTAAAATGACTTAAAATACACATTAGCAATGAGACAAAAATAGTTAAAATAAAGCATCAAAAGCAATTAATCATATGGTTTAATTGAACAAAACTGTTAAAATACATAATGTATTATAAACAATGGAGCTAATTGTAACAAATGACTACAGAGGGCGCCAACGGCCTGCCTGACGACTGTTTTTACACTTAAACGCGATCTAATTCTTGTTTAATATTGACTAAACAACATTTAATTAAAACGTCCACTTAATCTTTAATATTTGGCCATTTCTTATAACAGAAATGCTACAGCTACTGGATACCAAACGTGTAAACTCAAGAGTAAGCATATTTAGAATAACATTGATGCTTTCTCCTGTGTTTGCGTACGTTTATAAATGATTCACCTTACAAATCTAATGAAATGGTGCACGTTGCGTTCCCAGACAAACGTTATAATAAACCTAAACTCACAACAATGTGCATAGAGTTTGAAACGCTCCACATGTAGGCTATGATAACAGTTCCTGGTGGAGCATTTACTGTAAAGGAAGCGCGATGAAACCTTTTTTTTAATTTTTTTTTTTTTTTTTTTATCGAGTAGTCAAATTGAATCAATGAATCGCCACAGACCTAGTCAACATGACTTTCCAGGGCAAGAATCTTGACAGCATTTATGTGTTCATATAATTTCCGGTCAGGTAGGTGAAATATTAGGCTAATATCTTAATACTGCTGGTAGGTATCTTTAACAGCTATTCACTTTAGTTTGTCAAAATATTGCGCCCTTTCCCACTTACCAAGTCCTTCTCTATATGATTTAGCAGCTTCCACAGGTTTTTGCCATGGTTTAGACAGCATAAATTAGCAGAACAAGGTTTTCAGTAGTTGCAATCCATGTTGTTGTTTACATCTGAGTATAGCCAAAATGGCCGCAACAGATACACAGCTTCAAAAAAGACAAATGAGCAAGCCAATCTTTTAGCCTAACAGTCAAATAAGACAAACTCACAGTTTTTAAATGTTCAGGTGTTGATTTATTAAATGTCTAAATCTGTTTTAGCAACAAACAAGTTGCAACAAGGGAATAATATTGAAGCTTGTTTTCACCACATGACAAAGTATATCAAATAAACAATAATTTTGAGTCTTTATCTCACAATACTGACAGAATTCTGACTTTTTTTCCCTCATTTTTCCCAGAATTGTCAAACATAAACTCAGAACTATGAGTTTAACTCAGAGACAATTGTGAGATTTTTTATTTTTATTCTGTGGCAGAAACAAAAACAATTCTAAGTTTATATCTTGCAAATTCAACTTTTTTCTAGAATTTCTCAGTATTCTAACTGAAAAAAGTCAGAATTGTTAGATAAAAAGTCGCAATTACCTTTTTGGATTCTGTGGTGGATTCTTCTACAGAAGAGTGCTCACCTCACATTACTGCTCACTATTTAAAAGACTCTTACTTGGTTGCTGGAGGTTCATGTTGGTTGAAGGTAAAAGAGCAGTTCAACTCGAGTGGAACAAAACCAATTCAAATGTCTATCTGAAAAAACATTTCTTCATTAAGCAGAATCACTTATTAAAGACATAACTGGCATAGTCCTTCATTAAAAAAAGTTTTAAATGCATGCGTCATCTGAATCAGATCTAGGATGATGTAAGACAATATTGGTTTAAAGCTTTAATTAATACTAAGTATATAAGTATGTAAGTATTAACCTCCAGCACCAATTACAGTTCACTGACACAGGCTTGAAAAAACATGGGTCACAAATGCATGAGATAAAATCTCATTTGTGTAACTAAACACTCAATTAATCTGATCTACAACATGAAAAACTATTATTATAAAAATATGCATCTCATAGATTCAAAAGAAACACAGTACTCCATGTATTACATGAGGAGTGAGTAGATATGCATCAATTTAAAAGGCCAAGGGCACCACTTTGACCTCAGTAACCCTTGTTAAAATTGTATTATAAGAAACCATGATTACAAATTGGAACATGTTGCTTTTTTGTCATGCTATCCTGGAGAGAAAGCCCAGAAATCAGTAAAATAGAAACAGCCCTTACAAAACTACTACTATTACAATTTGTAAATGATTTACAGCACATTTGTTGCCTTTTTCATTTTAAAATGATCATACATACATTCTCACTCCTCTGTTTAGATATCTATAATCACGTTGTGTAATAAGGCATCGACATGAACATACTGTAGCCAGTAAATGTTATCCTAGACATAAACTTTACATGCAAGCTGCTGCTACAACACAGCAAAATGACATTTTTGCCAACTCTGCACCAACCATTTAGAAGCACAGCTTGCTTGTAAAAATTCAAGAATCTCACTATAGTTTAGATATTTATATCTACGCTTATTACTTGGCTAGAAACTATTTTAGATGAACTTTAACAGATTTTTCCATGCTGATTGCTTGAAGTGCAATAAACAGAAATGCAGTGTACAGACTTACTATAACATGATGACACATCCTTATTATTGTAAACAACCTGAACTTAATCTTAAATTTGCTCATCAACTTATTGAATTATAATACTGTCTGCTGCAAAATAAAACAAAACAAACAAAAGGGATCTAGTGGTTTTTGTCTATTTCATGAAGAATAATAGTGCAAATAAATTACATGGTATGTAAACTAAGCTCTGTAAATCATCATTAAAATGTATGCTGACAAATAAAAAAAAAATTTGTTAAGAAAATGGATTTGGAAGTTCCTGAATGCTGTATTATGATAAGTTATTGAAATAATTTTTGATTTATAGTCTTTGGGAAGAGTACTATAGAAAGGCAGGCTAGACAAAATTATTCTGTGTGGAAAAAAATGGTTAAAACACCTGAATGTGCTTTGTATACAAATTATAGTACTAATATAATACAAAAATATTAAGGTGTTGTGGAGTAGCCCATTATATGGAAGCCGTTTCCACCAGTGAATAAAAATAATTAAGTAATTGTGACACAATTTTGAGAGAACAAAAATGTCACAATTGCGAGATTATCTTGCAATTCTGACTTTTTTCTCAGAACAGCGTGATATAAACTTGCAATTGCGAGTTACAAAGTCAGAATTGCAAGACAAACATTTGCGATATAAACTCAAAATTCTGAGGAAAAATTCACAATTGGGAAATATAAACAATTCTGAGAGATAAAGTCGGAATTATGAGAAATGAAGTCAGAATTGCAAGATATAAACTCACAATCCTAAGTTTTCTCAAAATTGTGAGTTTATATCTAGCAAATGTGACTTTTTTTCTGAGAACTGTGAGTTTATATCTCACAAATTAAACTTTTTTTTCCTCAGAATGCAAATGTATATTTCACAAATGTGACTTTTCTCAGAATTGCAAGTTTATATTTAGCAAACGTGACCTTTTTCTCAGAATTGTGAGTTTATATCTCACAAATTTAACTTTTTTATCCTCAGAAATGCAAATGTATATTTTGCAAATGTGATTTTTTTAAATCTTGCAAATGTGACTTTTCTCAGAATTGAGAGTTTATATCTAGTTTATATTCTTTTTTATCCTCAGAAATGCAAATGTATATTTCACAAATGTGACTTTTTTTCTCAGAATTGCAAGTTTATATTTTGCAAATGTGACTTTCTTAAAATTGTCTGTTTCTCGCAGAATTGTAGGTTTTAATCACGCAATTCTGAGAAAAGTCAGAATTGAGAAAAGTTGCAATAACCTTTTTTTTTGTTATTCAGGTATAGAAACAGGCTTCCATACATTACTAACTAACCGGCACTACCCAAAAAAACCCCCAAAACAACATGTTCAATAGGCCTGAAATAGTTATTGACTGAAAATCCTTCAGAACCTAAAATATGCCTGATATTGAAAGACCATGAATCACCCAAAGTTACCACCTTGCCTACTTTCAATCATTTACATGCGATATATGTGCATTTATAGTTTTATAACAATTAAACAGACACAAACATCCTTCCCATAGAAAAGTAAACAAAGATGAATGGTTTAAATTAGCTTTAACAATATGTATTCTTATTTTGCAGTAAATAAATAAAAGTAACCTTTACTTAAAATTAACTTTCGGAATCAACGAAACCTACTTCATGTCAGTTTCTCCATATTACATTCACAATATGTCATTAAAAACGTGATTTCTGATATGCAACGGAATTAAAGACCCCTGTAGAAAAGCCATTGCACTTGAAATAATCCATCAATGTGACACGAAATAATCACTTGATCATAATATTAGATCAAAGCTAAAGCAGAAACCAGTGTCAGTTTTTGTCAGCCACCACGTCTTGACAATTGTTTTGGTCTCTCACCCTACTGTTGTCCACAGACAGCTGAAGTCCTCATACTCCACAGTCCATGCTCCTGTCCAGCAGTTTGCGGTGGAGGGTGAGCAGTGTGGATAGGCAGGCCACAGAAATGTGGAAGGACAGCTGCCAAATGTTCCTCAAGCCAAAGAGAAAAGCATTGCATAAGATAATGAGTGTCAGGAGGGTGAAGGATTTCAGCTTCTTTTGGCAGGTATGGAACAAGTACAGGTGACACTGTGTGAGAAGAAGAAAAAGATCTGAGTTAGACTGATTAAACGGACATAAATAGATGGTTATAAATGGTTATAAATAGAAACATTATTGTAAGTGCATCATTTGTGACCCTGGACCACAAAACCAGTCATAAGGGTCAGTTTTTTGGAATTTGAGATTTATACATCGTCTGAAAACTGAATAAAAAAGCTTTCCGTTGATGTGTGGTTTGGATAGAACAATATTTGGCTGAGATACAACTGTTTGAAAATCTGGAATCTGAGGGTGCAAAAAAATCTAAATATTGAGAAAATCACCTTTTAAAGTTGTCCAAATGAAGTTCTTAGCAATGAATATTACTAATCAATAATTAAGTTTTGATACATTTACAGTAGGAAATTCACAAAATATCTTCATTGAACATGATCTTTACTTAATATCCTAATGATTTTTGGCATAAAAGAAAAAAAAGAAAAGTTTCTGACCCATACAGTGTATTTTTGGTTATTGCTACAAAGATACCCATGCTACTTACAACTGGTTTTGTGGTCCAGGGTGACATTTGTAAGAGTAGTAACATTTACCTGGCAAACACAGCAGAGAAATGCCAACAGAAATGCCACCACATTCCACAAACCATCATAATCATCCTGCCAAAAAATTGTCACATTATAAGACATTTAATTTGCTTCATTAATTTTAAAAAAATTAATTACAAACCATCATAATGATAATGATCATAATGAATTACAAAAAAAAAAAAGAAATCATATAAAATAATAGTTCCCTGCCAGGGAAAAATTAATACAATAAGTAATCAATTAAAAAAAATAATATTTGGATACTTTGATATGATTCGGTACCATATTGAGCATCAACTGATACCTTTTTTTTTTTTTTTCATCTGACGCACACTTAAGTTGATATTCAAAAAGAGTAATAGGTAAACAACTGTTAAATGTAATTTTTTGGAAGAAGAATATAATTTTTTTTCATAATGTACATTATAATGTTACAGCATTTGAAGTTCACTTCCAGAACAAAAATATACAGATAATGTACTCACCCCCTTGTCATTCAGGATGTTCATGTCTTTCTTTCTTCAGTTGTAAAGAAATTATGTTTCTTGTGGAAAACATTTCAGGATTTTCTCCATATAATGGACATCTATGGTGCCCTGGGTTTAAACATCCAAAATGCAGTTTAAATGCAGCTTTAAACGATTGTAAATGATCCCAGCCGAGGAAGAAGGGTCTTATCTAGCGAAACGATCAGTTATTTTTTTTAAACTACAATTTATATACTTTTTAACCTCAAATACTCGTCTCATCTTGCTCTGCCTGAGCTCTGTTTTTTTCTGGTTCAAGACAGTTAGGGTATGTCGAAAAAATTCACATCTGATTTTCTCCCTCAAATTCAAAATCGTCCTACATCCCTGTTTTACCGTTTTTGTTAACTTGTTCACTTTGCAAACACTGGGTTGGTACTTCTGCAGCGATGTAGGATGATTTAGAAATAATTTTTGAAGTTGAGGGAGAGAATAAGACGGAAGTTTTTCAATATACCCTAACTGTTTTGAACCAGTGACGCACAGACTACTCATGCACATTGCAGAGAGAGACAAAACGAGCATTTAAGGGTTAAAAAGTATATAAATTGTAATTAACAGAAAAAAAAACTGATCGTTTTGCTAGATAAGACCCTTTTTTCTCGGCTGGGATCGTTTACAGCCACATTTGCAATTATTTGAAGCTGCATTTAAACTGCAATTTGGAAGTTCAAACTTGAAACAATATAGAAGTCCACTATATGGAAAAAAAAAGCTTGAAATGCTTTCCTCAAGAAACAATTTCTTTACGACTGAAAAAACAAAGACATGAACATCTTAGATGACAAGGGGGTAAGTAGATTATCTGTACATTTTTGTTCTGGAAGTGAACTAAAAAAACTTTAAAAAGCTTACTTTAGTTTTTAGTATTTTATTTTTTATGTATTTAAACAAAATAGCATAGAATTTTAATTTTGGCCTTTTATCAGTTATCACCCATAAAATCTCTAAACAAGATCATTCTGTCCCAACTTAAAATCTTGAACCACAATGTTACCTGGAAGGTGTATTCAATAAGATGGACACCACGTATAAGGTTGAGGGCAGCACACATGATGTTAAGAACCAGTGAGAGGATCCCTGGTGCTGAGATTGGCTCCAATCTCTGACTTTGACCTTCAAAATCGACAAAGATCAATAAATCAAAATATACGTCCAACTAAAGGGATAGTTCACTCAAAAATTTAAACTGTTATTAATTACTCACCCATTACTCATTACATCACGAGAAATTGTTGAATTAAGAATTATTTTTGTTTTTTTTTTGCACAAAAAGTATTCTCGTAGCTTCATATAATTACGGTTGAACCACTGATGTCACAAGGACTATTTTATTGATGTCCTTACTAGCTTTCTGGGCCTTGAACTTGGTATTTGCATTGCTGTCTATGCAGGGACAGAAAGCTCTTGGATTTCATCAAAAATATCTCAGTTTGTATTCTGAAGACGAGTTTGGAACGACATGAGGGTGAGTAATTAATGAGATAATTTTCATTATTGGGTGAACTATCCCTTTAAGATACAGCCCTTATGAATTCAATGTATTCTTTACAAGTGCAAACCTGATGCAGATGCTTGTTCTACATGCCCATTGGCTGCTCCATTGGAGAGCGCAACATCCTCCATGGTGAGAACCTGAGGGGGGCTGGTTCTGAGGTCTTCCTGTACCTCAGCCAGGGTGACCTCCAGAGACGGACCCCCTTTCTGGTTATAATGCTGCTGAAGTTTTTGAATGGCACTATCTAAAATAAAACCATCCGACAAACTCATGATCAGCTTATGAATTATCTTAATTAAATGCAGTAATAATGACATCCATAAATCATCCAATCACTTTTATCGGTCTACCTACCAAACTCCAAAAATGGGTACGGCCTGCTTGCCAGGGCCACTGCAGAGTTGTCAAAGCATGCTGTGAATTCCCAGCGCAAGTCCTCCAAGAAGCAGAAGGCCGTGGCAGCAGGGAGACTGCATGCACATACGGTCATGTAGGACACACCCTCGGATGAAAGGAAGCTACAACACAGAGAGACCAATTAGTTAACAAATGATTTCACAGGGCGGCTACCAATTTCCCTGGCTTATCTTGGACTCTGGAATGCAGGTAAACAAGACCAGGGATAAACTTATTGTTTCTGTATCTGATATGGTAACACTTGAACAAGAGAAAAGAAGAGATAGTTAAGTAAAGTCATTATTTTTGTTTTATTTCCACACAAAAAGTATTCTTGTAGCTTCATAACATTAAGGTTGAACCACTAATGTCACATGGACTATTTTATCAATGTCCTTACTACCTTTCTGGGCCTTGTCAGTTGCGTTGCTGTCTATGCAGGGTCTATGCTTCTGAAGATGAACAAAGATCTTACGGGTTTGGAACATTAGGGCGAGTAATTAATGACAGATTTTAGATTTTTGGGTAAACTATACCTTTAAGAGTGTAGGGACAACCTACAGTGGTGTGAAAAAGTTTGTCACACTTGAATGTTTCAGATCATCAAACAAATTTAAATATTAATCAAAAGATAACACAACATGCAGTTTTTAAATGAAAGGGTTTTTTTTATGAAGGGGAAAAAAAAAATCCAAACCCACATGGCCCTGTGTGAAAAAGTGTTTTTAAAACATAACTGTGGTTTATCACACCTGAGTTCAGTTTCTCTAGCCACACCCAGGCCTGATTACTGCCACACCTGTTCGCAATCAAGAAATTACTTAAATAGAACCTGCCTGACAAAATGAAGTAGACCAAAAGATCCTCAAAAGCTACACATCATGTTGAGATCCAAAGAAATTCAGGAACAAATGAGAAAGAAAGTAATGGAGATCTATCAGTCTGGAAAATGTTATAAAGCCATTTCTAAAGCTTTGGGACTCCAGCAAACCACAGTGAGAACCATTATTTTCACAAATGGCGAAAACATAGAAAAAGTGTGAACCTTCCCAGGAGTGGCCGGCCGACCAAAATTACCCCAAGAGCGCAGCGATGACTCATCCAAGAGGTCAAAAAAGACCCCACAACAACATCTAAAGAACTGCAGGCCTCTGTTGCCTCAGTTAAGGTCAGTGTTCATGACTCCACCATAAGAAAGAGACTGAGCAAAAATGGCCTGCATGGCAGAGTTCCAAGACGAAAACCGCTTCTGAGCAAAAAGAACATAAAGGCTCATCTCAGTTTTGCCAGAACACATCTTGATGATCCCCAAGACTTTTGGGAACGAGACAAAAGTTGAACTTTTTGGAAGGTGTGTGTCCCATTACATCTGGCGTAAAAGTAACACAGCATTTCAGAATAATAACATCATACCAACAGTAAAATATGGTGGTGATAGTGTGATGGTCTGGGGCTGTTTTGCAGCTTCTGGACCTGGAAGACTTGCTGTGATAAATGGAACCATGAATTCTGCTGTCTACCAAAAATCCTGAAGGACAATGTCTGGCCATCTGTTCGTGACCTCAAGCTGAAGCGAACTGGGTTCTGCAGCAGGACAATGATCCAAAACGAAACCAGCAAATCCACCTCTGAATGGCTGAAGAAAAACTAAATGAAGACTTTGGAGTGGCCTAGTCAAAGAGAGATGCTGTGGCATGACCTTAAAAAGGCGGTTCATGCTCGAAAACCCTCGAATGTGGCTGAATTACAACAATTCTGCCGAGATGAGTGGCCCAAAATTCCTGCACAGCGCTGTAACAGATTTATTAAAAGTTATCGCAAATGCTTGATTGCAGTTGTTGCTGCTAAGGGTGGCCCAAGCAGTTATTAAGTTTAGGGGGCAAACACTTTTTCACACAGGGCCATGTGGGTTTGGATTTTGTTTTCCCTTCATAATAAAAAACTTCATTCAAAAACTGCATGTTGTGTTTACTTGTGTTATCTTTGATTAATATTTAAATTTGTTTGATGATCTGAAACATTAAAGTGTGACAAACATGCAAAAAAATAAAAAAATCAGGAAGGGGGCCACTTTTTCACATGTATGTCTGGAAACTGATTTAAGCATTTAGTCCTTTTACAGGTTAAAATTCAAGGTTTTTGGTTTCCTGCCCAGATCTTTAATTACTAGGAGACATTTCTGTCCACAATAGTGCACTTACTGAATATTGAGCTCATGGCCCTTGACTGTCCCTCTCTGTGGTAATGAACTCAGGGATTTTGAGATCACTTTCAGCTGTTGCTTTCTCTCCTGAAGTTCCTTGTCATGTAGGAAATCAGTGGAGGCGGAGAGAGGGAGTCCATCCCCGACCCGGACCACAAAGGCAAACAGGATCAGTGACATGCTCCTCGTGGGTCTCTATGAGAACACATCCTTGAACACAAAGCAGAGGGAAGATACTGATGATTATTATGCAGTAGCAATTACAGCACTTGTTTATAAAAGCATGTCTGACAAGAAGAATGGAGGAAAAGAATGTTATTACTTTCAAAAGTATAGCTGCAGCTGTGGATGAAGCCTAAACTAGAGTTAAAAAGGTACATTTACTAATAAACTACCAGTCAAAAGTTTTTGAATAGTAAGATTTTTAATGATTTTTCAAGAAGTCATTTACTTGATCCAAAATACAGCAAAAGCAGTATTATTATTTATTGAATATATTTTAAAAAGTAATTTATTCATGTGATCAAAGCTAAATTTTCAGTATCATTACTCTACAGTCTTCGTTGTCACATGATTCTTCAGAAATCATTCTAATATGCTGATTTTCTGTTCAAGATTTTTTATTATTATTTTAAATATTTAGTCAGTTTATTTATTTATTTTTTGGTCGTTTTTAGGAAAATAAATTATAGAAATGAATACTTTTATTTAGCAAGGACACATTCAATTGATCAAAAGTGATTATAAAGACATTTATGATGTTGAGAAAAAATCTATTTCAGATAAATGCCATTCTTCTGAACTTTCTATTCATCAAAGAAACTTTTTTTTTTTTTTTTTTTTTGAGCAGCAAATCAGAATATTAGAATGATTTCTGAAGGATCATGAGATTTGCTAAAAATTCCAAAAAGAATAAATTACATTTTAAAATATATTCAAATAGAAAACAGTTATTTTAAATAGTAAAACCATTCCAAAACTGTACTGTGTTTGCTGTACTTTGGTACAAATAAATGCAGGCTTGGTGAGCAGAAGAGAGTCAAAAAAGACCAATATTACTACTTTCCATTTTACAACATATGCATATTACAAATAAATGCAAAACATTACAATGTTTCATGTTTCACTGAAAATAAATTTGATTAGCAAATCAAATGTCCAAGATGGCAAACTATTTTAAAAGCTTTAATAGAGTTTTAATAGTGGAAAATGATCCTACCACTGGTTTTAGTACTGTGCGATATCCTAAACAATGGTTTCAATTAGATTAGTCACATTTGCAATGTTTGGATATATAAACTAGATTAGATTTCATCTGCCTGTTATTTCAGTAGTTCAAATACAGTCATCCTGCTACGTTAGCAGGTGCAGATGCGCTTTACCATCCCTTACCTTACAACAGCTCAATACATTTACGCTGAGTATGCGAAACAGTGAATTTGAAGCGCGCAGAAGTATAACAACTATGTTTCAGAAATGTCTCAAGATAATTATTGCAGAGTTATTTATGACTTAATGACATTAAGAAGCGACCAGAGGCTTTTTGTTTGTGGTTTGTCTCTCTGAATTATGGGAAACAGGAGCGTCAACAGCAGCCGTTACTTCAAAATAAAAGTCCTTATGTTGGTTTGTAGCTGAAGATCAGTTTCAAAACGTCAAATGCTTTTTATTACAATATTTATTTATTCACATAAAGTAAAGACGTAATTATAATAATAATTATTAAATAATTTAAATAATTTAAAAAATAAATATTTTTTACATTCGTCAAGAAACATAGCATGCATATTTTTAACTTAAATCATTTTTGATAGTCTCATGGCAAAAGGAACACTCATTTTTGTCATTACTAATGCTGCTGGTTTCCGACAGTCAGCGGATGTGCAGCATCTCAATGTAAAGCGGAATACAAAGTGGTTGCCATGTCCTTATTTTATAATCCTCTTATAAAATTAAATAACATTTCGCGTGTTGCGTTTTAGGGATTATTACAAAATTCAATCCCGTTGGGAAGGAAAGATATCTGGTTGTAGTATTTATGAAAATTAATACATTTATCATTCTATCACGCCATTCTCTCACTACACCCCTCAAAAAATAAAAAAATAAAAAAAACACGTTCGATTCTCATGAGAGATCTGGCAACACAGTAAAGCTACATCGGACAGAAGACGGAGCGGGTTTAGTTAGTTAAAAGCTTTTTGTCCTTTAACTATCTACACAGGTAAGTTTAATGCAATTAAATGACACGCTTGTGTCAGCACTATAACTATATCTGAGTCATACGTTTTTTATTTTGATGTAATAAATCGCGTGAATATTCCTTTCCGGGTTCTTAAACCTTACCAGTTAGCTTTAAATGATAAACAGTGCTAGCGTGCAGGCAACACAAACGACTTTAGCCCAAAATCAAAACATGTAACGTTAACTGCAGTATTTATAGTTACATTTTACATTTGAATTAAAAAAAAAAAATGTAGAATTTGTTTTTTGTTTGACTTCAGTCATGAGGTGTTGTGTTAGCTACCCGAGCATCATCAGTTTAGTTTAGCCATTGGCTAATAGTTTCAACGAACAGCTTATTTTGCGTTCTCTGAAACACTTTCAAGTTTATTAACAATTGATAGTGATACACAATCATACTTGTGATGTTTTCATATATGTACCATGAATTGGATTCTAGTCTTGTTAGATTTATTTAAACTTCTGATCTTAAATGTCTTATATAAATAAATGTGCTATTGTGTTTATGTATTATATAGTACAATCAGAGATTGGACGTTTGCCTGATCTACATTATGTAACCTGTCTGAGAATGGATTATAACTGCAGATATTGTCTGTTGTTGTTGTTGTTGTTGTTATGGATGCTTTAACCCTGTGTGAACATCAACTCTTTGCTTATTGAAAATAATTATGCAACCCATGGATTTGAATCTGCAGAAGTCATGTAATTGAACTCTGCTGGATGGACACATGGAAATATAACACATGGAAATGTCCTCTTTCTCCTCCTGCCCTGACATTCACTCTGACATTTGCCATCTACCCCAAGCAAGACAGTCTGTGTTAGCGATCAGAGGACTGATAAACAGAGTTATTTTGATATGGGAAAGCAGCTGGCACGACATTTTCCGTAGTTGTAACGTAATATGTGCCAGAAGGAAGTTCAATAACTTCATTCCCTTGTAATTTGAGATGTGGTGTTAATCTGATGGCAAGTCATTCCTCTGCTCAGCTAAAAGGCTTTAGTGTCTGTGATTCGAGGAAAACTAAATCAGAGCTGTTTGATGTGTTGTGAAAATTAATCTAGAGATTCTGAACAGATTTGTAGAAATTCAGCATTACATCACTTGCTCACCAGTGGATCCTCAGCAGTGAATGGGTGCCGTCAGAATGAGAGTTTAAACAGCTGATTAAAACCTCACAGGACTCAAGTCCATTAATTAGTGTTGTAAAGTAAAAATGTGAATGTTTGTAACAAACAATCATCATAAAGATGTTTTCATTACTTCATTGATTTCAGCTAACCTAGAGTCCTTAATCCATAATACCGCTTTCTCCTGAAAAAAGTAATCTTGTCTGCACAGATCAAGTGCAGTTTAAAAGCAAAAACAGCTAAACAAATATATTGTTCATTTTAGTATAACAGCAGTGGATGAATTTCCACTGGAGGATGCACTATTATGAATTATGGACTGAATTTTTTGCCAGAAGCAGCAGTTTAAAGTTGAAACGCCTTCATGATGGATTAGTTTTTTTTTACAAATGCAACTTTTCACTAAGTTGTTATTTGATGGAATGGAGTTAAGTCGATTACTTGTGGATTATTGTGATGTTTTTATCAGCTGTTTGGACTCTCATTCTGACCGCACACATTCACTGCAAGTCCCAGCCAAAAAAAAATTTCCAATAATCTATTAAACTCTTATGTACACTACCAGTCAAAAGTTTTTGAACAGTGGATTTTTAATGTTTTTTTTTTAAAGAAGTCTCTTCTGCTCACCAAGCCTGCAATTATTTGATCCAAAGTACAGCAAAAACAGTACAATTTTGAAATATTTTTACTATTTAAAATAACTGTTTTCTATTTGAATATATTTTGAAATGTAATTTATTCCTGTGATTTTGAAGATTAATTTTTAGCATGATTACTCAAGTCACATAATCCTTCAGAAATCCTTCTAATATTCTGATTTGCTGCTCAAAAAACATTTATTATTATTATTATTATTATGTTGAAATTTTATAAATATTATGAAATTTTCAGGTTTTTGTGATCAATAGAAAGTTCAGAAGAACAGCATTTATCTGAAATATAAATCTTTTATAACATGTCTTTTGATCAATTTGAAGCATCCTTCCCAAATAAAAATGTAAATTTCTGTAATTTCTTTCCAAAAAAAAAATAAATTTATACTGACTCCAAGCTTTTCAATGGTATAGTGTATAATGTTACAAAATCTTTTTATTTCAGATAAATGCTGATCTTTTTATTCATCAAAGAATCCTAAAAAATGTACTTAACTATTTTAAATATTAATAATATTAAATGTTTCTTGAACAGCAAATCAGAATATTAGAATGATTTCTGATCATGTGACACTGAAGACTGGAGTAATAGCTCACAGGAATAAATTACATTTGAAAAAATATTCAAAATTTGACTGTTTTTGCTGTACTTTGGGTCAAATAAAAGCAGGCTTGCTGTACAGTAGTGTGTGCACATCACAATACGGAAGAAATATTTTTAATAGTCATGCTTTGTTCTTGTTTAGTTTGCATTGGCCATTACTAATCTATGTTTGGAGCTCCTCCCCAAACGAAGGCTCAACTGTCTCTAAACACAGCCCAAAGATAGCACACATCTGGTTTAACCAGGGTTCCTAGTTTAGGATGACAGCACACATCACAGCAACAATGTGTCATTCATCACACTAGGGTGGCGTCCAACAGCAGACCCGGTGACAGACAGAGCACAGCTCGAAAGAAGGGGGTGGAAGTTGAGGTTGGAGGGACATGCAGGGAGATTTGCATTTCATTGGTTAACCAAAACACTTCCCCAATCTCAGTGGGTGACTTTCTGTTCACTTTCTGTTCATGTCACCTGGAGAGAAAAACAGTATCCTGGAAGATAATCTGAAATGGAGTGTATTTCTTTCTGGTGTAGGCGATTTGGGAATACAAGGTTTAACAGTGTTTTGCTGTGATTTTACACTACAGGAAGCCCACTCTTTACAAAATGGGGGTGAAAGATCGCCCTCAGTGCTATTTTGATGTGGAAATCAACAGAGAACCAGGTAAGATGTGAGAGTGAATTCTATTTGGTTGTTTAGAAATAGTCTTGTGTGAAGGTCAGTGAGTTAAAAGCACATGTTTTGATAGAGAAATGCTTAAAATGTTTGCTTTTAGATTGCATTCAGTGAGTGTCATAAAATATAACTAGTTAAACCAGTTAGTAATAAACATCTAATAGTGAAAGTGAAACATTATATATGTATGTTTTGTAAAACACTTTGATAATGGCAGTTCAAAAACCTGCGCCAGTGTGTGTGAAGCTGTTGTGGCAGTCCACACCCTGACCTGCAGGGCTCTTTTAATGAACCACAGATGTAGTGTGCACTAAATAATGTCTGGGTTTCACCTCAGTCTACCACTAATGATGTGTTTTAAGAGAGACGTCTGCGTCATAAAAGCAAAACCTCTTATTTAGTGATTTTACACCCGGTATTTTACAAAGCAAATGTTTTAACACCCTGTTTATGTTCATTTTATCACTTATAAATGTAATGTATAAGCCTGGATTTAGGTACTATGCAAAACACACCTAAATTTGAATGCCCATGTGAGGTGTTGCTGTTTGCTACACTGAAATCAACCTGAAAGTTATAGCCTATAAGTTGAATTGCAAAAGTCACATCAATCTAATAATGGCTTTTTTAAAGCAAGCTTAAATCTTATGCACAAAACATACAGGTGCTGGCTTTAGGTATTATGCAAAAGCACACATAATTTAAATGTGCATGTACAGTTGAAGTCAAAAGTTTACATGCACCTTGCAGAATCTGCAAAATGTTAATTATTTTACTAAAACTGTACAAAATGCATGTTAGTTTTTTATTTAGTACTGACCTCAATGAGATATTTCACATAAAAGACATTTACATATAGCCTACATAGTCCCGTTTAAAAGTTTACATACACTTGATTCTTAATAATGTGTTGTTACTGAATGATCCTTTTGTTTTTTGTTTAGTGTGCATAAGTCCCTTGTTTGTGCTGAACAAGTTGAACTGCCCACTTTTTAGCATTTTTGTGTATTTGAACACTTTCCAACAATGACTGTATGATTTTGAGATCCATCTTTAAACACTGAGGACAACTGAGGGACTCAGTTCAAATATTGCAGAAGGTTCAAACGCTCACTAATGCTTCAGAATAAAACAATGCATTAAGAGCTTTAGGAAAAACTTTTGGAATTTGAAGATCAGGGTAAATGGAACTTATTTTGTCTTCTGGGAAATGTAAGTATCTTCTGTAGCTTCTGGAGGGCAGTACTAAATAAAAAAATACATTTAGGCAAAATAAGAAAAATGTACAAATCTTCATGCTGTTCAAAAGTTTACACCCCTGGTTCTAAATGCGTCATGTTTCCTTCAGAAGCATCAATGAGTGTTTCAACTTTCTGTAATAGTTGCATATGAGTCCCTCAGTTGTCCTCAGTGTGAAAAGATGGATCTCAAAATCATACAGTCATTGTTGGAAAGTGTTCAAATACACAAAAATGCTGAAAGACCAAAGAATTTGTGGAACCTGAAGAATTTATTCTGAAGAACAGCAGTTTAACTGTACAGGACAAAGTGCATGTAAACTTTCGAACTATTGTTTTCTCTTGTGGACTATATGTAAACGTCTTTTATGTGAAATATCTAATTCAAGTCAGTACTAAATAAAAAAATAACATGCATTTTGAATGGTCCCTCTTATTTTGGTAACATAATTAACATTTTGCAGATTCTGCAAGGTGTATGTAAACTTTTGACTTCAACTGTATTTGAATTTGAAAAAAGTGTTGCGAACCTGAAAGTTAATGCCTATAAGTTGAATTGCAGTAGTCACACTAATCTAAAAAGGCTTTTTATTCTAAAGCTTAAAGCTTATACACCAAACATACAGGTGTAAGATTTCTGATCCATGAGTATAATGATTTCTTTTGCTCTCTTCCAGTTGGACGAATTGTCTTTCAACTGTTCTCCGATATTTGTCCCAAGACAAGCAAAAATTTTCTTTGCCTGTGCACTGGTACGTATACTTGACTTGAGGCGTTTCATCATGCTAGACTTTGACTTTAAGCCTTTTTAAGAACTACTTTAACCAATATTCTCTTAGGATAATGATATTACTTCACAAACACACTCAAAGAATTTTTCAACCTTGAAGGTTTTATCTAAAAACCCATTTTTTAAATAGCTCTTTTATACTTTTTCAACTTGTTAATTGCAATGAAAATAGCCATGAAGCTGGCAACCAACCTTTATATAATACCCATTCATGTCCAATTATACAAGCATAGGCTTATAGGGCAATAGCACAAAAATAAACCTGGAGGTGACTAAATCCTGGCTGTATAATGACAAGTGCAGGTGTTTTGCTGACAGCATTGAAGAATGAACCAAAGCTGTGTTTACAGCCTGTTCCTAGAAGACAAAAGCCACATTAAGTCTGCATTGAGAAGGTTTGGTCATAAATTACAGTTAGTAATGGTTTGGATCAATACATGGATCTTTTTTCTCACCAGCTGAGATTGAAATGAGAGACACATGCCTTTAGCTGACTGTTGTATCGCATTTATATACCAATCCTTAGGGCACCCTCACCCTCACCCACCCGTATTCATTTCAGTTTTATTGGCATCTTTTCCATGCTGATCAGATAGGATTAACCTTTTGCTGTCTGTGTAACTGTATACTTCTGAACTGACTCCAAGTTCAGAATACTGTAGTTTATAGTATTAGTATTAGTTTTTTAAGAGATAGTTCACCCAAAAATGAAAATCCTGTCATTATTTCTCACTCACGTCGTTTCAAGAACCTTTGTTCATCTTCAGAACATTTCTTGTGGACCTTCAATGTATCAGTAGCATTACTGTCTATTCAGGGTCAGAAAGCTCTTGGACTTCATAAAAAATATCTTAATTTGTGTTCTGAAGATGAACGAAGGTCTTGTGAGTTTGGAACGACATGAGGGTGAGTAATTTTCTATTTCAGGTGACCTATCCCTTTAAGTTTTTCCACGTTTTTAAGAGCGTAGACTGTAAAATCTTGGTTTTTGGTTTGGATTATGGCTTTTATGATTCTGAATTGTACACTGCCTTCCAAAAGTTTGGAAACACCCCTGGCAAAGTGTGGTTTGGGACGATATCAGCATACTAAATCCTTATACTTTTTTGGTGCAAATACATTAAAGTAACTTGACATTATCATTGAAGACTAGCAATAATAATTTTCATTTTGATAAAATAATAATGCCAATATATACATGTCAAAGTCAGACATGCCCCTTTGCCAGCTGTGATGCCAGGTTACTGGTTTAAACTTGGCCGAGGTCTTTGGGCAATCCTTCAGGAGGCCTGGAGTAATATATCAAGTCAATGTTTGAATAAACTGATAGCTCTGTTGCCCAGATTATGAGCAGCTGTAATAGCTGCTAATGGTGGATATTTTGATGAATTGAAAATTTTATTTTATTCTATGTATAGTCAAGCCCAAATTCATACCCCTGGCAAATTCTGACTTAAAGTTACTTTTATTTAACCAGCAAGTTAGCCAGTGGAACAGGGAACCTAATCACAGTAGACTGTGAAAAGAGGTGCAATACATCAAACTTCTCAACAACAACATCAGGCAGTCTGCAGAGAAACTTGGCCTTGGGCACCAGTGGACATTTCAGCACGACAACGACCCAAAACACACAGCAAAAGTGGTGATGAAATGGTTAGCAGACAAAACATTAACATTTCGCAATGGCCCAGCCAGAGTCCTGACTTCAATCCAATTGAGAATCTGTGGAAGGAGCTAAAGATCAGGGTGATGGCAAGGATACCCTCCAGCCTGAAAGAGTTAGAGCTCATTGCTAAATATGAATGGGCAAAAATACCAGTGGAGACATGCATAAAGCTGGTCAGCAATTATAGAAAACGTTTGTAATAGCCAAAAAAATTATTTTCTATTGATTATTGAGAAGGGTATGAATAATAGTGCTTATGCAACTTTTTGTTCAAATGTTTCAAATGTAAATAAAAGCTGAGAAATATTTTTTTCCACAATGATGCCTCTTGTACATCATCTTATTATCTTTTGGGAGTCAGTTTCCTTGCTGCTTGAACAAAAGTAACTTTAAGTCATAATTTGCCAGGGTTATGAATAATTTTAGGTTTGACAGTATAAACCGCTTATGAAATAAAATGTTTTCGTAGTTTGTGTTTGTGCAAAATTTTCGCAAATTAAAAGGGATTCATGCCAGTATTGTCCAAAACCCACTTTTCTAGGGTGTTTCCAAAGTTTTGGAGGGCAGTGTACATACTAAGTCTGTTATATGCAAGTAATCAAAAATAATATGTTTCCTCGGTTTGCTTGCAGGCGAGAAAGGCAGTGGCAAAACTACAGGGAAAAAATTATGCTATAAAGGCTCAACTTTCCATCGAGTGGTAAAGAACTTCATGATCCAGGGGGGTGATTTCACTGAGGGTATGTGCACTCGTTGATCCAGATATATGGAGATAGAAATATCTGTGGTGTCTTAGCATGTGATCGTATGACTTTATTGGTTATATTCATTTGTCTGTTCTTGTTTGCTTAGGAAATGGAAGAGGAGGAGAATCTATATATGGTGGTTTCTTTGAAGGTAAGCCATTTTTAGATTCATTGTGTTCTTTATCAGGCACTCAGTGTTTAAACAACTTTTGCATGACGTTTGAATGGCCATTTCAGTTCTGTGCATGCATTACCAGTCATTGTTTTTATCTCGCCATTGCTGTTGTTTTATTCCTGTGATCTTATAATGATCTTCTTTTTGAGTCAGCATGGAGAATAAGGGCTATTTATTTATTTAAAGGTCCAGTCTTCTTGCCTAAAATTTTCAACATATTCTTTTATTTATAGAGATTGTGGTCTTTTGCAAAATGAGAAGGTAAGAGATGTGCACAGTGCAGTAACACAATGTAGACTAAACATTCCTCATTTCCAATCCGTTATGTGAACCACGACAAAAATGTCCACGCTGCACAGTGTGCTCATGGATATGTGGACCATGAAATTGATTTGGTTAACTGACTTCTCTTTTTTCAATGTTTTATTTTGTTTCTTTCTTTATTTTTCCAGGATGGCTTGTCATTAAATATAATACTCTTAAATCCAACCCTTAAAAGGATTAGTTCAACCAAAAAGGTCATTTATTCATTTCTCATGTTGTTCCAAACCTACATGCCTTAATTTTGGGTCAATCTTTTCCAAGCAATTGTAATTAACTTTTACAATACTTCTTTATAAAACTTTTATGGAACTTTTGCATCTTGTTTTGTAGCTTGAAAGCTGAAAGGAAAAGAGCTGTATGTGATTACCAATTTATCCTTTGGTGTTCAGTGGAAAAAAGTACATCACCTGGGTTGGAATGACTTGAGAATGAGAAATTAATGACAGAATTTTCAGTTTTGGGTGAACTATTCCTTTTTCGAAACAAATCGGCCCAGCTTGACAAAAGGTGTTAATGTACACTGCCAGTCAGAAGTTTTTAAATGCTTTTTAAAGAAAGTGCATCAAAAACATTACAATTTTGAAATATTTTTACTATTTAAAATAACTGTTTTCTACTTGAATATATTTTAAAATGTCATTTATTCCAGTGATCGAAGCTACATTTTCAGCATCATTACCCCAGAGTTCAGTGTTCACATAATCTTTCAGAAATCATTCTAATATGCTGATTTGCTGTTCAAGAAACATTTTTTTTATTTTTAAAACAGTTGAGTAATTTTTTTTAGGATTCTTTGATAAATAGAAAGGTCCAAATATCAACATTTATCTAAACTAAAATGTAATCTAAATGTAAGATTATACACTATATTCAAAAAACGTGGAGTGTAATGTTGTTGGGGTTTTTTTTTGGGGGGGGGGGGGGGGGGTCTAGAAATGAGAACTTTTATTGATCAAGGATGCTTTAAATTGATTGAAAGTGATGACAAAGACATTTGTAATGTTACAAAATATCTATTTCAGATATATGCTGTTCATCTGAACTTTCTATTCATCAAAGACACCTGAAAAAAATCTACTCAGCTCTTTTCAACATAATAATAATAATTGTTTTTGAGGAGCAAGTCAGAATATTAGAATGATTTCTGAATGTGACTGGAGTGATGTTGCTAAAAATTCAGCTTTGAAATCACAGGAATATATTACATTTTAAAATATATTCAAATAGAAAAGAGTTATTTTTGACAGTTTTTGCTGTACTTTAGATCAAATAAATGCAGGCTTTGTGATCAACAAAATGTTACTGTTCAAAAACTTTTGACTGGTTGTGTATACAGTAATTGTTTTAGTAGAAACAATCTCGCCTTTACACTAAAGAGCACGAGAAACAATGAAGAGTTCAGAAGCAGCATAGAAGCGTCAACTTATATCAGGTGTTCATGAACATCTCTTTGCCTGCTTCTGTCCTTCTCCTTAACACCACTTTTGGATGGATTCAACAAGCACTCAGTGTCCTTTTTTGTCCGTATCTCTCTTCAACAGATGAGAACTTTACTCTCAAACATGATAGAGCCTTCCTCTTGTCGATGGCCAACCGTGGCAAAGACACAAATGGGTCCCAGTTCTTTATGTAAGTACTATTTACTCTGGTATAAGACACAGAGAGGGTGTATGTGTGTATAGAAACAACCATTCATCACCAGATCTTCTGCTTACTATTTAATATGACTGACTGGTCACTATTAAATGACACATGCAAAACGTATAGATTACGTATTCCCCCAGTTAAGATCATTTCTGCAGAACTATTTTGCTTGGCTCATATCCTTTATAATACTGTGTGTTTAAACGCCTGTATGTGTTTTAAAAGCTTGGCCAAAGCTACAAAGAGCATCTGGGCTTTTAACTTTGACCCAGGACTCATACTTATTGACACATCAATCAAATTTTTTATAAGTACTAGTGATTCAATAGTAAAGCAAATAGTATTTGTTCTGCATTAGTAAAACAATCATCTTAGTCCCCCTCTTTGCTGTTCACACTCTCTCTAACTTTCCCCCACTTTCTCAATTTCTTTACCACATGTATGTATATTTAGTTTGGAGACTCTACATAGTCTACATGTTCATGTGGATGCAGGTGCATTTTCATCTCCCTTTTTCCTTGTCAATGTGCATTTAGAAATATTTTATAATCAGAAAGAATTCCTTTTGCCTACAAATGTATTACAATTTTTCTCTTGCCGTTTTTGTGTAAAATTTGCAGAAACTCTAGCATCCTGCTCTACCAAGGTAAAGTGTCTCTCCAAGGCTGTGCTTCTCTCTCCTGACTGTATTTCTGGTTGCTTTTAGCTAGCACTGGCTTCTTATTTATCTTTAAATAATTTTTATCTCATTAAAAAAAAAAAACTGTTCTCCCAGCACAGAGAACCTGAGGTCTTTCAATGATTGATTTCTAATTGAAGTTGTCCCTATGATATTTTTAAACAGGTTTAATTGGTTTTGTCAGCATAATGTTGGCAGATGTTGGACATGTTCCTGTTCATCATTAGTATTTATTCATCCAGCCAATGTTATTGTGCAAGCACTGCTGGTTTTAAATTCTTCAGTGTTTGAATTGATGCTTACAAATTTCTTCTTGATGACAGACCAAGTGCTTTTTTGACTAAATTTTTCCTTTATCTTTTCCTCCTACATGTTCCTGTTGGATGACCTGGACTCCATTATGTCATTTACCTTACAACAGAACTACTAAGACAGCGCCTCATCTAGATGGGTATGTTCCTAAATGTCCAAAAATGAAAATTAGCCCATTATTTATCATCCTCCAGGCATTCTAGGTGTATATAACTTCCTTCTTTTAGACGAATCCAATCGGAGTTATGTTAATTATCTTGGCATTTCCAAGCTTTAGAATTGCATGGACAGGTTTTTGCATTCATCACTTGTGCGCAGCGCATGCCGCTGCCAATGTCATACGTCATCCACACAGAACTTCCATGTACCCCCAGTTGGCGCAAGCTAGAATAAAGTGATTATGTTTTAAATATGAATATTTTCTTACAAAAATGCATCGATTTGCTACAGCTGGCCTTTATTCGCCCCCTGGAGCCGTGTGAGGCACTTTTTTATTATGGATGGATGGATGCACTTTATTGGACATGTTTTGTACTGATGAAAAAAAACAGCCGCCGATGCAATTCCAAAGCTTGGAAATGGCAGGATAATTTTTAATATAACTCCAATTGGAATAGTCTGAAAGAAGGAAGTCATATACACCTAGGATGCCTGAAGGGTCAGTAAATAATGGGAAATTTTTCATAGTTACATTTTTTTTTGTAACTATAAGGATTGTTGGTCTATTTTAGAGTGCATGTGGTCTTCGGGCTGGTCATCTCTGGCTTTGAGGTCATAAAGAAAATCGAAGGGCTGAAGACCGACTCAGCCAGCAGACCCTATGCTGACGTCAGAGTGATTGACTGCGGACAGCTGATTACAAAGTCTGCTAACGATGGTAAGCTTGTTCCTGAGTGTGAGAAATAAACTAGGAATTTTGGCTTCACACTTTCTGCCTGTCACTATGTTGTTTGAACTTGTCTTAACCTAATGGAGAATATTATTTAATCTCTACATCAACTACATTACAGAGTGAAATACGCTGTTTAAAAATGGAACTGTGAAAGGTCATGAAATAAAATGACGGGTGCTTTGAAACACTGCAGATACCAATTTTAATACACACGCTCACACTGTGTCCTAACCAGGCATGACGCAACAAGGCGTCAAGTAACAGTCACATCTCTTCCATGTTGAGGTTTTCCCCTAACCACCCACAGCAAGCAACTAAAGCTTTTTTCCAGTCACTTGTTTTTATTTTAATCATGTCAATCTCACTGGTTCAAAATCCTGATTCTTATAGATGTATCTCAAATATAGTTTATATATAATTTTAAATGCAGTTTTTACATTTTACTTGCAATATGCCTGATTTGTAACATGTTCATCCCAATATGCGTATTTACGCATATTCTGTGCATATCAAAAAGAAAAAGTGCACTTCAGATGCCCAAATGATACACTTAATTAACTGAAAAAACGTTAATTAAGTGTGGAATGTTGGACACTTCATACACTTGTCGAATCTTTAATTACTTACTGGAGGGGGAAGGGCTATTAGACTCTGATGTTGGATGACAGAGTAATCTTATATAATTCATACGCTAGTCAGTTAAAGGGAAAGTTCACCCAAAAATTTTAATTCTGTCATTAATTACTCGTTTCAAACCCGTAAGACCATCATCTTCGGATTACAAAATGTATTCTCGTAACTTCATAACATTACGGTTGAACCACTGATGTCACATGGACTATTTTATCAATGTTCTTACTACCTTTATAGGCCTTGAACGTGCTAGTTGCGTTGCTGTCTATGTAGGGTCAGAAAGCTCTCAGATTTCATCAAAAATATCGTAATTTGTGTTCTGGCTTTGGAACGACATGGGGGTGAGTAATTAATGACAGAATTTTCATTTTTGGGTGAACTGTATCTTTAAATACATAGTGCATAGAGTAAGTGCATAGTGTATAGTACATCATTTGGGACACAGCTAGTGTTATTCAATATATGTGACCCTGGACCACAAAACCAGTCTTAAGTAGCATGGGTATATTTGTATATTTATATTTTGATTGTTCTTTTATGCCAAAAATCATGTTCCATGAAGATATTTTGTAAATTTTCTACCATAAATATATCAAAACTTAATTTTGGATTAGTAATATGCATTGCTAAGAACTTCATTTGGACAACTTTAAAGGCGATTTTCTCAATATTTAGTTTTTTTGTTTTTTTTTTGCACCCTCAGATTTCAGATTTTCAAATAATTGTCAAATAGTTCAAATCAATGGAAAGGTTACTTATTCAGATGATGTATAAATCTCAGTAAAAAAAAAAAAAAAGACCCTTATGACTGGTTTTGTGGTCCAGAGTCACATATGTTGTTTATTTTGTGCCTTGTACAGAAACCTCCAGCTCAAAATAAACTCACATGCTCTGCATGTGATAATGTGGTCAGAAATAAAGAGAATGAATAAATTACATTCTGTGGTGATGTTCAGTACGTCAGTTTGATGTATTTTCTCTAGTTCTTCAAGGCAAAAGGAGGAAAGCATTCCATTCTGAGGATGACTCTCAGAGTTCCTCGGAGACTTCCTCTCAGTATTCCTTCTCTGATGGAGAGTCTGACAAAAATTATGCATCTCGAAAGAGGAAAAGAAACTCAAAGAGTAAGAACTCAAAGAGAAAAAGAAGAGAGACAAAGAAGGACACAGAGACAGTTAAAACAACAGGACATGAAAGGTAAATGCACAGTGAAAACATATTTGCGTTTATTTGTTATTCAGCCACTTTTGGTATTAGCCTGTACTGACATTTTTCAACTATATCATAGTCAAGGTAAAAATAGTATATTGATATACTTTTCTAATCCGAAGGAATAATTTAGAAATCTGAGCTGATGTTTTGTTGATGCTTTTTATGGTTGGCCTTTGTTTTGGTTGTATAATAGTACTGCCTACTCTTTTCCTAAATCACAGTCATGCTGAGGGAGAGATGCCAGAGGAAGATGATGGTGAGGCTGAGCAGAATGTAAAAAGGGAGAAGCCTGTGGTTCGACCAGAAGAGATCCCACCCGTACCAGAGAACCGTTTCCTGCTCCGCAGAGACATGCCTACCCAGGAGGAGACAATAAAAACGTTTGTCTCTTTTATACAGTTCAACAAACAGATGTTCCTTATTTCACTTAAACATCACAGGCACTCACATCCCCAGATATTAGATAGTATCTAACATTCTCTAGTCTCAAATTTTAAGCTGTTACTAGAGAACCCATAGTGATTCATATTTTAGTAACTTTTGTCCTTGCTTAATGATTCATGGCTCAGCTTTGATAATATATTTTAAACCAAAAGAGGTAGAGTTTTACAACTGATACTTTTCCCTCCAATAGGGCTGTGCAGGATACAGTCATGGCACCAAATGACACCAAACCAGCTGTCACAAAATCTGGACGCAAGATCAAAGGCCGTGGTACCATGGTATGACAGCTGTAAATTACATTTATACCACATAAAGCAGGCACAGAGTGACATTGCAAAGTACAGCAGGCAAAATGCATGTTTACAAATCCAAAACTATATCAGATGCTGTGATTATTCCAATAATTAATATATTGACTTGGAAATGTTAGTTTGATTCGTTGACCATGCATGTTGTTGTTTTTTATTCCCTCTGTAGAGGTACCATACACCCCCTCGGTCAAAGTCTAGATCGGAGTCTGAAGGGGAACGGGGGAGCAGCGAGACTCCTCCACATTGGAAAGAAGAAATGCAGAGGATCAAGGCTTACCAGCCCCCCAGTGTGGAGAGATGGAGTAAAGGGGAAAGGTATGTTCTTACACCATTTGAAATTGCACAATGATCATTGTGAAATTCAAAATTATTGTAAATGCCAAGCTAATTTCTAGTTCATATTAAAGTTTATATTCTTTTGATTTTATTCAAACAGATGGGATGACAGAAGTGACACCCCAAGGTCTAGGTCAAGATCAGAAGTGCGTTCCTTAAGTGAGGCTTCTGTATATTCCAGCCATCATCGATCTACAAAAGAAAAAAAGAAAAACAAGCGCAAGAAGAAAACTAAAAAACGAAAGCACTCAAAGAAACATAAAAAGAACAAGACCAAGGAGACCTCCCAGTCTGAGGACGAGATATCTCAGTCCTCAGGCAAGAGGTCAAAACACTCAAGCTGCGCTGAAAGGAGACATTCACGATCACACTCTCGTTCTTACTCTCGCTCATCGTTGCGTCACTCAAACAGATCGTATCGATCAGAATCAGAAAGGAGACGTTACATATCAAGCTCTTCTAGAGATTCACAATCTTATTCGAGGTCAAGGAGCAGATCCTATTCCAGAAGTCGCTCAAGGTCTGAAAAGCGGGTTCGATCATCCGTGAGGTCAAGTCGTAGTCGATCAGGACGGTCTGTTACACATTCTAGGTCTCGTTCTAGATCCAGATACAGGACAAGGTCAAGAACCAGATCAAACTCTAGGTATAGTTCAGAAACCCCGCCACGTTCCAAGAAAAGAAATGAGCTGAGATCAAAAGAGTCAAAGCCTACAGAGGGTGGTATTTCAAAATTGGACAAGCCTGTCTCTAAATCGGTTCAAGGTGAAGAACCTAAAGCCAAACCAGCAGCATCTTCAGAGAGTGCCTCTGCGTTGCCTTTGAGTGACAGTCCACCTCCTTCTCGATGGAAACCAGGCCAGAAACCCTGGAAACCCTCTTATGTCCGCGTACAAGAGATCAATGTAAAATCAGCCCCAGCTTCAAATGCACTAATCAGTCCAACATCAAATGTACCTCTGGAGGCAATGTCGTCTCTAAAGCCAGACACGGGTGTTAATCAAAGGGACCCAAGCAGCAGTAACAATGATGTTCCTGATAGGCTCCTGCAAAGCAGTTTGTCCAGGAGCAGGTCACCTAGTCAATCACGAAGTAGGAGCAAATCACAGAGTCAGTACGGCAGCAGATCTTCCTCCAGAAGTAGGTCAGAATCGTATGATTCATATAAAGGAAGATCCACTGAAAAAAAGAGAAAACATCGTAGATCTCAGAGAAGTAGCCAAAAGAGGGACAAGCATGCAAATCATGGTGGTGGCCATAAAGATTTATCTCCTTCCTCAGAGGACATATCAGATAATCCATACAGTGCTATCCACGCACACCAGAGAAACACACTGAAAGGCACTAATCCCAGTCAAAGGAAAGAGCCATTAGTGGACAACAATATTCCATCTGGATGGGAAAGTGAAGGAGGGAATTCAAGTAAGACGAATACTGCTGTAGAACTCAACCAGCTCCCTACTAGGCATGAAGGACTTACTGAAATGAAAAAGAGACAGATTCTGTCTCGTTGCTGGGAGTCTGAGAGTGACTCTGAAATGCCAGACAAAAAGGTAGTTAGTGATGCCAAACATGTGTCTGAAAAAGAGGAAGGAGAGGCTAGTTCAGAATCAGAGTATGGAATTCCTTTATGGCCGTCTAATAAGCCAAACCAAGGTGCAGAAATGTTTAATGAATTAAAAAATAACAAGGAACCGTCTGCAGATATGAAAATGTCAAAACACAAGAACAAGAAAGCTAAGCGGAAGCATAAGCACAAGAAGAGGAACTCTTCCAGGTCTGGATCTCGCAGATCCAAAGCCAAGAAATCCAAGAAGCACCAAAAGCCGAAAGAGACATTTCACTGGCAGCCTCCACTGGAGTTTGGTGATGAAGGTGAAGAGGATGATTCAGTCACTCAAGCAAAACAGTTTCACATAGCAAATCCTGATGCTGTAAATGATGGCACAAAAAGGCGTATAAAACCTGGAAAGGGCAAGACCCAAGTCTCGGAAAATAAGGATGAGGATCAAGGGATTCTCGAATCATCACAAGATGCATTTTCAGTAAAGTCTTCTAAAGGTATTGATGAGAAAGGGACGATGACTGAAAGCCAAAGGACAAAACTAAACAGCAATACTGAAAGAAGTCCAGCTCAGAGCCATCTAGAGATTCATACCAATTTTTCAGACACTAACTTGGCAAGTAAAAAACCAACAGACCCAAATAAAGTTGATGTATGTCCTCCAGAAGCTAAGCAACCAGGTCCCAAAGCGATTGGCTTTTCCCCTCTAAAAAGTATTCAAAATAATGGTAGTGCGCTTGTTCCACCTCAAATAGAAAAAGGAAACTCTGTAACCACTGGATCTGTTTTACCTCAAGGCAGTCAGCCAGAAGAAACTGCACCCGTTGACAGTTCTTTCTCAGCTGTTGAAAATAAATGGAAACCTTTGACAGGCATGACCGTTGTGCAGGCCATTACCACAAAACCTTTGATTATGAAGATAAATAAACAGCAAAATCAACTGGCGGGAAAGACCCAGGGTCTCAAGATCGAGATCAAGAGCAAGAGTAGAGTCCGTCCAGGATCTTTATTCGACGAGGTACGGAAGACGGCTCGGTTAAATCAGAGACCCAGGAATCAAGACAGCTCGAGTGAAGAAGACTCTATTCCAGCAACAGGAGAAAGAGCTGGATCCCACTCTCGGAACAAGTCAAGGTCCGTGTCCAGTCACAGGTCCCACCGCAGGAGTAGGTCCCATTCATACAGCCACTCCAGGAGCAGGTCTAGAAGCTACACCTACTCTTCCAGGTTGGTTACAACAGACATTGTTTGGGTCTCTATAAGTTCGATCTCTCAGGTTAAGTCAATTTTGTATGTTTTACTGGTTAACACAGGAGCTACAGTAGAAGTAGAAGCAAGAGCAGATACAGCCGAGGACACTCTCGTTCTCGAAGTAGCACCTACCGAAGATACCGTAGGTAAGTGTTGAAAGATATTTATCTTTGATATGTGTGTAATGGCGACTAAAATGTTTTTAATTAAGATGCCACGGTGTTCTTATTTCAGCCGCACAGACAGTAGAAGTCGTTCTAGAAGTCGGTACAGAAGTCGCCACAGAACAAGGTGAGCATGGAGCCAAAAAAAGGGACAGAAAATTCTGTCATTAATTACTCACCCCCATGTTGTTCCAAACCCGACCTTCTTTCATTCTCAGAACACAATTTAAGATATTTTTGATGAAATCCGAGAGCTCTATGACACTCCCATAGACAGCAAGGGTACTACCACGATCAAGGCACAGAAAAGTACCAAGATGATTGACAAAGTATTCATGTGACATCAGTGGTTCAGCTGTAATTTTTACGAAGCTTCGTCAATACTTTTTTGCAAAAATTATCGACTCTACTCCGCATTTTCGTCTCTACTGCATCACTTGTGGATGCCCGTTCACGAGAGTACCACGATGCATGCATTTGGCAGTGCTGACCCAGATCTTGGTACTTTTCTGGGCCTTGAACATGGTAGTACCCTTGCTGTCTATGGGATGGTCAGAAAGCTCTCGGATTTCATCAAAAATGTCGTAATTTGTGTTCCGAAGACACGGGTTTGGAACAACATGAGGTGAGTAATTATTGGGTGAACTAACTCTTTAATGTGTTTTGAGTGCAACCTAGTATAGCTTAGTTATGCTTAATTATGTCCTGGAAATACAGGTCCGACTCTTACGATAGTGATTCTAGCCGTAGCCGCAGTCATAGCAGGAGAAGAGGGCATCGGAGAAGTAAAAGCTCTGACCGCAGGTCCAGGTACGTCATTAATAAATTCATGTATTATTAAAACTTGTTCGAATTTGATAATATCCCTCACTGAAGCTAATACTTTAATGCCTGTCTTCCTGTTTAGGTCTTATCGCTCTAGTCGCAGTTCCTCTAGAAGGCGAAGTCATAGCCGAAGCAGTCGATACAGCTGAGCTGAATTGTAGCAATTGTAGCAAGCCTACCTATCTTCCTTCATATGGTTTTCTGAACGAATGTGTCTCAGTTTAAGTTTGGTGAAGTATGTACTGTATCGTTTAATGTGTAATTCACATACATTCTGCTGTATTTTTCCAAATGAGTCTATGTATGAATGTACATTTAAAACTAAAATAGTCACTGCTTTATTCTGGTAACGTTACACTTTTTTTTTTTGTATTCCTAAGAAAAGGAGCATAGAAACCCTCCAAATGTAAAGCCAAGGTTACATATCAACAGCCACTTACCTCAGTACTTCAAACATGAAGATCTGTGAAATGTAGGTCATGTTTTGACATGACATGCAGTTGTATTCAACAAATCAGTGGTAGGCATTGATGGGAAATGTTTAGTTTTGGCCAAATGAATGTTTTGTGTTTATAAGGTTGCATTTTTTTAATTTTTAATTTGTACATAAAAACATCTTGCTGAATGTATCTAGTGCTGCTTATTGATACACCATTTAAATATGACAAACGAATCTCGCCAACTGTAAATAAAACTACATTTGTTTGGAAATTCTATAAATGCTGTATTTATTCTGTGAAATTAATTTTGTGATGAAGAATTTACTTTTAGTTGTTGATAAATTCTTTAGCATACAGTTGTCAAAAGTTTACATACACCTTGCAGAATCGGCAACATTTGAATTATTTTACCAAAATAAGAGGGATCATACAAAATGCATGTTATTTTTTATTTAGTAGTGGCCTTAATAAGATATTTCACATAAAAGATGTGTACATATAGTCCACAAGAGAAAATAATAGCTGAATTTGTAAAAATGACCTTGTTCAAAAGTTCACACACACTTGATTCTTAATACTGTGTTGTTACCCGAATGATCCACAATCCTCTTTTTTTTTTTTTTTTTTTTGTTTAGTGATAGTTGTTCATGAGTCTCTTGTTAATCCTGAACAGTTAAACTGCCTTCTGTTCTTTAGAAAAATCCTTAACGTCCCCATTTTTGTGAATTTTACACTTTTATGATTTTGAGATTCATCTTTTCACACTTTCAAATGCTCACTGATGCTTCAGAAGGAAAAACAATGCATTAAGAGCCAGGGGTGTAAACTTTTGAACAAAATGAAGATGTGTCAATTTTTCGTATTTTGCTTAAATATCATGTTTTTTTCTTTTAGTATAGCCCTTCAGAAGCTACACAAGACTCACTTGTTTCCCAGAAGACAAAATAAGTTAAACTTACCCTGATCTTCAATTCAAAAAGTTTTCACCCCCCAGCTTTTAATGCGCCATGTTTCCTTCTGAAGCATCAGTGAGCGTTTGAACCTCAAATACACGAAAGTACTGAAAAACCAAAAGATTTGTGGAGCCTGAAGGATTTTTCTGAGGAACAGCAGGCAGTTTAACTTTTCAGGACAAACAAGGGACTCATGAACAACTATCACTAAAAAAAAGTATTACGAATCAAGTGTATGTAAACTTTTGAACAGGGTCAGACTCATTTTTATAAATTCAACTATTGCTTTCTCTTGTGGACTATATGTAAACATCTTTCATGTGAAATATCTTATTCAGGTCAGTACTAACTAAAAAATAACATGCATTTTCTATGATCCCTCTTACTTTGCTAAAATAGTTACCATTTTGCAGATTCTCCAAGGTGTATGTAAACTTTTGACTTTGTATACTGTATACAATTCTAGATGTACTACACATACTAACAATCATCAAAGTATAGTTTAACCACAACGTGCAATTTGATTGGTACCTAAAGCACTTAAACATAAAAAGAGCTCAGATCACAGATTTGACATAAGCCAGTTACTTCACTCCTGTGGCCTCAGGATAATGTTTACTGGATGCTCACTTCAGAATCTCAGCAGGTGCAGTATGTCACCTGGATTTAGTTTGCCTACTGTTTCCCGAATACTGTATATTCAGACATCCTACTCACTGTTTAGTAAAAAAAAAAGTATGCATATTTGAACACAAGGGATATGATTGCTTTGTTTGCCTGCTTTTTCAGCATGCTCTCATGCTCATGGTGAGATGCTGTCAAACGTAGCAAGGTCATGAGCACCTAGGAGACAAATGCTCTATTTCCCCACAAGGGCAGTTCGTATTGAACACACATTTTTAACAGTAGATGTGGACTAGAGCTCAGACAGGGGAAAAAATATCCAGTGCAATGGCCCTTTAAAACTTCTGACAAAAGCCCATATGATCCCCGAGCTCCAATCACCAATTCCTACTGCAAAAGCAGCCTCTGCATTTTTGTCTGTCTGAATGCTGCTAGCACGGCGAAAAAAAAAACAGTGAGGGGAAGGAAAACTGAAGAAATGTGAAAATCCAACGTACTATTACATGGCGAGCGGAAGTCCTGCGCAAATGGAGTTATTCGCGGACTCCTTCGATGCTAGAGACCTCGGATCAAAATGGTACAGTAGACAACGACATTTTGATCATTTTATATCCATATTTTATCTTTTGTAATTTTAAAGGACTTGGCTAGGCCGATGAAACTTGCAGTAGTTTGTCCCGGGATGTGTCTGAGTTTTGAATGTGTTAGATAACGTGATGTCGCCAATAATTTTGACCGCGAAATGAAGTTTGCAACTTGCACAGAAAGCCGACAGCCACAGAAATTGGAAGGTTAACAAGAATGCAATGGCCACAATAGCTACATTGTTGCATTTAAAGAGTTAAATTCTCTCATATCAATGTGGAGGATCACGTCGTGACTGGTGCATTTTATGGACATTGATCCATGCAAAAATGAAAAGCGAATTTAATTCCAAATATACTTTTGAAATGACAGACTTTGTTGCACGGTACGAGAGACCGAATTCATGTCACAACACTGTTAACTTCACATGACCTTAAATTTGTTGATCCCTCATCCATAGAGTTCATATTTCAGTTGTGCAATAACTGTGAGTCTCCAAATAAATACTTAAGGCGCGACACATTTTTTTTAGAGATACGGGAGCTTAGAAACATTATGCTTTGAATATATTTCAAATTAGTATATAATAAGAAAAAGCAAATGCTTATTATTGTAATTAGTAATTGCTACTAATGTTTTAGAGTAATGAAGTACTGTCAAATCAAAAACAAAAGAATTAAACTTCCAGTCAAAAGTTTTTGAACAGTAAGGTTTTTAATGTTTTTTAAAGAAGTCTCTTCTGCTCACCAAGCCTGCTTTTGATTTATTTAAAATACAGCAAAAGCAGTAATATTGTGAAATATTTTTACTATTTAGAATAACTGCTTTCTATTTGAATATAATTTAAAATGTCATTTGTGATCGAATCTATATTTTCAGCATCATTACTCCAGTGTTCAGTGTCACATCCTTCAGAAATCATTCTAATATGCTGATTTTCTGTTCAAAATTCTTTAATTAATTTGTCTGAAATTAAAAGCTTTTGTAAGCTTATGCCATGTAAAAGTTTTGAGTAATAATTTATTTATTTTTGGGAAATTAATTATCAAAATTAATACTTTTATTTAGCAAGGATGCTTTAAATTATTCAAAAAGGCATTTATAATGTTACAACAGATTTCTATTTCACATAAATGCTGTTCTTCTGAACAGAAAACCTGAGAAATTCTACTCAGTTTTCATCAAAATAATAATAACTGTTTTCTGAGCAACAAATCAGAATATTAAGATGATTTCTGAAGGATCATGTGACTGGAGTAATGATGCTAAAATTTAAGCTTTGAAATTACAGGAATAAATTACACTTTTAAATATACTTAAAAACAGTTATTTTAAATTTTAAGTAGTAAAAATATTTCAAAATTTTACTGTTTGGATCAAATAAATGCAGGCTTGGTGAGCAGAAGAGACATCTTTAAAAAAAACATTAAAAATCTCTGACTGGTAGTGTAAAAATGAAACATTGTTCTGCATATTGGTTGTTTTATATTTGTATAAAGTAAGTTATTTCTAGAATTGAATGAAATGGGGATGAAAAAAATTGGTTATGGAACATAATAAATCATTTTTCTTTTGTATTTTGGCAATCTTTATAAATCCTCATCCATACCTGTCAATTATATATATAAAGAAATAAAATTGTAAAATAAGAAAAGAATGATACATGAGATGTCTTAAATGAAATGAAATGTGCTGTTTTGTTTGGTTTTTGAGTGTTTTAATATTTTATATTCTTAGTAAACAGAGGGAGAGATTCAGAGAGGTTGCAGGATGAAAGCAGTGTTGATTTTAGGAATGCTAATAAAAAATACAGCATGTTTATTGTAGTACAGTGGTGCTGTAATCCAGAAGCCTCTTCACATCTGGAAGCCGGGTTAATATTTAGGTCAGGTCACTACTTTAGTGCCATAACTGTCTTTTTGACCTCCACTTGCTTGCCTGACTTTTTTCACATGACCCTTAAAAAACTTTTTTTTAATTATTATTATTATTGTTTATACAGTGTGTTTCCTCTTTGCCTGTAGTAGTAACAAAGGGCTTATATATATGCATTGTCTATTGTTGGCTGGTGAAATAAGTCAGATCCTGAAGAATTCATTACGCCCCATTATTGCATTGTTTATGAGAATATAATCAATTTTAGACAATCACTTAATGATAACATTAACCTGTTTTAAACCAGTTAAAAACGCTCTGTAATAACAGAAAATGAGCTGAACTTCTTCATCTGCATCTATTGCACTAAACGGCTATTTTTCTTATTGCTAGTTATGCATTGGTGGTAAAACCACCAAGGTCACCGTGGGTTTCAGATGCATACTGAAAAAGTCTATGACGAATGAATAAATGCATCGAATGCACTGTACACTGATGGTTTCCTAAAATGAACCTACATGAATTGGCCCTTTGTTAACTGTTCCTCTTGAAAGCACTGTGCAAAATGTGTACTTTAGGAAGAGCTGAAATAGAACGACTTCTGCTAAACTCTGCAGTCTTGTCCTTTAGTGCTGCGGCCTGGAAAAAAGCATCATGCTGAGGGTTTTTATGTAACTATCTATTCAGGACATTCCTGCCCACCCTTGACTTTGAGGCTTCGTTGTCTCTCAGTGCTCTGCTGTTGGGGTCACTTAAATCCATGTGACAAGTGCTTCTTGAACAGCTCCCAGCATTCAACTTGAGTCATGTTTGCATTATTATTGACGGTGAAAATTGTGCTGCTTAAAGAGATAGTTCATCAAAAAATGAAAATTCTGTAATCATTTACTCACCCTCAAGTTGTTTCAAACCTGTATGAGTGCCTTTCAGCTGTTGAAGACAAAATAAGATATTTTGAAGAACTGAAGGTCAAAGGCTACCTTTTTGTAATTTAATTTTTTTTTTTTTCAATATTATTCGGTATCCACACACATTTACTTCCTTCCCCTTTTTGGTAATGGAAAACTAAAGACATTTATTTCCCTATTTCACAGTTGTCTTTCTCCCGTTGTCTGTGTTGTCAGTTTCATTTCCTCACATTGCTGCATACTTAGGTCAGAGTCTCTACATGGAGTGGAGTTGGCCCATGAGCAGAGTTAGCAGATCTATGGCAGTTTGTGTTTGTGCTTTATGTGGCACTGACATGCCAACTCCACAGGCTCTTCTCTTGGCCAGAAGTCCTGACTCAGCTCCTGCTCGCATAGCTCAGGCTGAATTCTCCTGGCAGTCCTGCTCCGAACATAGTAACCTAGCAGATCGCAGTCTATAACCATGATTATTCAGTTCCTGCATTGGATAAGCTTAAGTTCTGTTGCAGTCACATTTTGTGCTTGCTCAGCTGTATGAGAGAATTTGGAAAATCTCGGGAAATCTGTCATAAACATGTCAGGGTCATATTTCAGTGCTACATCGAAAGGAAGATGAAATATAAGGGATTTAAAAAGCAGGTCATATGGGTTTTTGAAAATCTTTTTTGCAGTTTGTTATGTAGTTATCCTTCAATGTAAACAGTCTGCAAAGTTGTTAATTAAAAAAGTGCGTGATAAAGATATTGTCTCTCAAAAGAACATGTTGACTCCAGGGCTTAAAAACGAAAAAAAAATCCATTCGGTTCACTCCGAACAGAATCGATATTATAACGTTTCTGTTCTTGCGTTCCTCATTAAACAATACGTTCCGAGAACGGTTTTCTAGAAAAAATACCGGTTAATAACGTTATTTTATTACACGGCGCGATAGATAGATAGATAGATAGATAGATAGATAGATAGATAGATAGATAGATAGATAGATAGATAGATAGATAGATAGATAGATAGATAGATAGATAGATAGATAGATAGATAGTGTGTGCCTTTTAATAACATGTTTGGCATTATGTTTACAAATGATTCAACCAAATTCCGTGTTCGTGTCATCTGAACTTCTTGTCTTTAAAACCGAAAGTAAACGAGTTCACCTGAAGGCCGTAACTAGGGTTTGAAAATTAGTGAGGTCCGAAGTAAGGTTGAGAAACACCGCTTTAATTAATGTTTTTTTGATGACTTAACGTTGACTAAAGAGCATGAGACGTCTTCCTGCTGGCCAGTAACAGTAACGTTATTTGTCATAGTAGCCTATTTCATTCTGTAACAAACAGATTTGTATTATGCTATTGCTTTTGATAGTGTTATACATTTCTTTCAGATATTAACGATGATCGCTGCGTTTGTCTTACCGATTGTGTTATCTTCCTGTCAGCAATTAAGTTATAGATTGTCTAAAAGATTTTTTTTATGAATGTACAATGTTGCCGGATATTGCTACGAAAAACAAGCAATTTCAAAAATAAAGAAAAAGATATCCGAAATAAGTTCAAAGCTTGTGTTTTGTAAATAAGATTAATATATCAGTAACACTAACGTTCAACTTTCCACTTTATAAACGTCCCAAAGTGTCACAATAAATTGGAAAAATGAGTCAAAATACACGTATAATAGGTGGATCTGGCAACAAACGGAGGCTGCACACGCGCTCTCACTCAACGCGCTCTAAAGCCTCGTTCACTGCGCTAGCTTCTCGCATCAACATGAATTGCAAACACTCATGTGATATGAGGTGGTTTAAACGGCTAAATAATCATTCAGAGAGCTTGGCATTTATTTTTGAATATACAAAAATGACCGAGGTCCGGACCTCGGTGACCTCATAGCTGGCTACGGCATATTCCTTACCTAATATAGCCAATTATAGGCTATTTTCACTCAAACAAAACAGAACTCCAGATAGTTATGCTTTTACATTTAATGCATAAAAGCAAAAGAAAACGTAATGCATAATTTTAACTACAAGTTTTAATTAGGCTACAATAACTTAAACCTAAACATACCTTTGCACATGAAACAGCCAGGTGCTTGGTAACCTTAAGCTCGTCGCATCAGAAAGGGCTCTGCTTATGTCTGCTTCGCGGGCATTTCACGGTGTATGCGTCACCGTCGCATTTGCGCACACAATTTGAATTCATGTTTTTGGTCTGCCAAATTGATATAATAAAGAGAACGATAAAAATACCGTTATTAACCGGTTAATTTGGAATTTCTGTTTCCGTTTCTGTTCAGAACGATTAAAATTGATTTTGTTTTCGTTTTTGTTTTTGTTCCTGTTCAATGTCATTTGTTTTCGTTTTTCGTTTTCGTTCCTTGAACCGGTTCAGAGCCCTGGTTGACTCTTGGCCACCTTAAATCATATTTTCGAATATTCTGCCTGTTACCGATATACAGCACTCCGTAACACATTGGCAAAATCCCTGCCTGCCAGAGAAATACGAACACTCTGACCTGCCCACAAACACTTCCACTAGTTAGTTAGTTGAGAAGACGCTGTGTTCTGCGCTGTGAAAGCAAGTTTGTTTTGTTTTTATTGCCGAAAGATGATAATGTGAAGAATTAGTGGTTAAAATTTTTTTTTTCACAATACCGCAGCAATACAATTCGAACCTTTTGTTGTGTGCTCATCATTTTACCGAGTACTGCTTCTCTGATCTTGGCGAGTTTAACGCGGGATTCGCTAAACGCTTGTCCATGAAAGATAAGTCCCTTTTTTTTTGGACCAACAAGTGTTTCCAAACCACAACCTGTAAGTACGATTGATATGTTATGTGTAGATTTTCAACTGAGTGCTCAAAATATCAAGTTTTTTGTGCTAATATGTGATGTATACCTAGTGCAGCTTTAGGTTTTCAAGTAAACCACGATATTACTGTCTTACTGAAATAGTTTTGATAATTCGCTGTAAACTCACTATTTCCAAAGAATGTGTCGATTAATGTAAACTGTCGTTGTTCTAAATACTTGTAGTAATAATGTAGACATATTTTGGTTTACAAACTGTATTCTTTCATCAGTTAGTCACGTTAGCATTCAGCTGACGTATCCACTATTATTGTTTTGTGAAGTGTTAGCAGCTAAACTTTAGCTGTGGGCCCGATTCACTTGCAATGTATACAGAAAGACCAATCACAACAGACTTGGCCAGCTTACCAATCAGAGCAGAGTAGGCTTATGGAAGGGAGGGGTTTATAGACCATAAGCTCAGAACTGCTTAGAACGAATTGTTTTGAAATCATTGCAAAATGATTTTAATATTAAATGTATATTCTGAGAAAATTAAAATTTTCTGATCTTAGATGGATTTAAACCTGTTGTAGGGGACTCCGACACAATATTAGGACACTTTAAAATACCGTATGACCTGCTCTTGAACTTATTTTTTCATTTTTATAGTTCTCATTTATGACTCTCATTTTTGAAATACAGTATTTTTGTGCCATAATAGACTAAATTACTGTACTGTAAATTACTTTTCAAAAGGTTTGGGTCGATACGTTTTTTAAAAGATGTTTTTGTAGTTTCAAATCCAAAATACTACAAAAAAAATTTATTACAAGACAAACTATTATTACATAATCAGTGTTACATGATTCTTCAGAAATCA
>NC_133384.1:20467169-20523966 GCF_049309525.1 Garra rufa | reverse complement strand
CACGTCTGTCTATGGGCGGGTTCTAAACCTGCAAAAATCATCGTGTTGTGATTTTATGATTCACTTGTTCTATGTAGGCTATCTCAGTTTTTTTCCCTGTAAGTCTGGCATGTTATGGCAGGCACTGTGGTATTAACATAACCTGTATAATGCTGTAATAACAACATATGTAATATTTGTGTCTGTTGATGCCGTTTTAACGGCTTGCTTAAACATAAAACATTTCATGTCCTTCTAATAGAAGTTTCCGTGTAAGATTTAGTCCACATTTTCCCTGACGTCTACAAATGTGCCTTCTCTCTTGAGGCGTTTCGCTTATGCAAGAATCTTTGGTTTTGAACGAATCTTTTAAATGGAAGAATCGATCTGATTTGACTCCCGTTTAGTTCCAAAGAACGAACCAATAGCATTCCAGGCTGGTTGTGATTGAGCATTTCATTGGCTGGACCTGCTGAAAGAACCGACCCTTCACTGAACGAGTCAAGACTCGCAAACTGAATGAACTGGATGCATCTGCTGACCAGCTAAAGAGGCGGCAAGTTGTTCAATCCAGTTAATATTGTGAGTGAGTGAACAGTTAAACATTTTTAGCTATTTCTGTCTTCATATAGCTCATATCAAACATATAAACTCTCTATTGAATCCACTGATTTATAATAGAGAAAATAGAGCAGTGGTGGAATCTAAGTGAAATGATTTGAACAAATCAGTGAGCGAATCCAAATGATTCTTTTAGTGAACCGATTCGAAGACAGGAGTTTATGTTCCACTTCTTGATGGATAAACCGAATATGGGACTTTGCATAAATGGAAAACTTATTTGTTTAGTATTAAATGTTACATTTAACCGTTTGTGAACAACTGTGATGTTCTGGTTACATGATGGGACAAAATCGGAACACTTTCAGTCAATTTGTCTACATAACAACCTAACAAAAGTGATTTCATTTTGTCTTGCAATGTATAAGGGTGTGAAGCAAAGTCCTTGGTATATTGCTTGGTATTTTGAAAAAAAAAAAAAAACAGTTATCCATTTTTAGCTGTTTCTATCTTCTTGTAGCTCAAACTCTCTGTGGAATCTAAGTAGATGTGATTTGAACAAGTGACTAAGCGAATCTAAATGAATCGTTTAGTGAACCGATTCGGAGTCACTTTGATGTATCACTAGTTTAAATTTAATTTGGCATAGGGCGCCTTCTTCTGGTTGAATCATCGTGTGACAATAGTTAACCTGCTGACAGTTGGCTGGTGCAAGTAGGTCCACGAAAAAAATATAAATTACATATTGTGTAACCATACGATATATAAGCTATTAACTCAAATAGTATGTATGTATTTGTTTGCAATGCTGCAATGCTCATAAACGACATTGTTTTATTGTTACCTCATGCATTTGTTTTAGAATCTCTATATTAAAGTTTTCATATGTAGGACAAGTCAGTAAACCCCTAAGGTGATGAGAATGTTCTATATGCCAGTAAATACAGCTGTAGCCTACATTTAATAGCAATTCTGGGTGTGCAACACAGTAAACAGGATGGTCATAACACGTCGCATGACTGGAACCTCGTGAAAGCAAAAAATAAAGTAACATTTTACAATTTGTGTTTTAAAGTAAATAGCTTTGTATAAAGTTGGTGGTATTGGACTAACATTTACCGAATGGTGTTCATACAGCCATTATAAATAGCCTGTTGACAATTCAAATCAATTCTTTTCACTTCTCGCTCGGAATAATTAATGACATCACACTATAAAACTTACCGAGTCTGCCGACGTTTCCATTGGCTTCCATGATGCTTTCTGCTGTTTTATTTAGAGCTTGCTTTCAGTTGTAGTATATTCCAGTTGGAAAAAGACCTTTCGCCACCCAAAGCTACTCAGAGCCGCCCAAATACTGACTGGGATGAGTAGAGCCCGTGTCCTAAACCATCCACTAGCAGGAAAGTTCAGTGCGCTGTGTGTGGAACCCGCCTATTACTAGTACAGTATCGAGAATTTGCCAACACCCACAACAACAACACCGGTCTTTCAAGTCTCTGGTCTCAATGATGCCCTGTGTTTTCAAGAAGTTTCATTTGTTTCCACCCATTATAACCGACTGAAGGTTAATTCAGAAACGATTTTCCTATCTTGGTAATGTACAAAAGGAGCTCTTGCCAGTGGCTACAGATGGTTTTGATGCAATTCTTAGAAAATACACCCTTGTTCTGTAAATCAACACTTGAGAGTGTTGCTAAAAGACTGACAGTGAATAAAACCAAAGTACTGGCTATAGTTGCACTTTTAATCTGACCCTCAACCTAGATGTGTTTCATAAGCACATCATTATCTTATCATTCAGGTGTGAGGAAATAAGACTCAGTATAGTGTTTAATTTACATTCAGTGTTAAGAACATGTCTTCATTTCATTGTATTTCACTCAAGGCATTTGGGACTTAATGCTACAGCTTGTTTGGTTTTGTTTTTATGTTGCACTTCACAGTGGATTTATCTGAATATGGGACTTGGCATGAATGGAAGGCTGTTGATTTGTTTAGTATTAAATGTTACTAGTGATTTATTGTCAGTGATTGTGTTGCATCTCTTGACATGACTGGAAAAATCTAAACACCTCCAAGGAATTTGTCTACGTAATAACCGAACAAGAGTGCTCTAATTGTGCCATGCAATGTAGACAGGGTGTGAAGCAAAGTCCAATAGCATACAGCTCATACAACCTCATTGCTTGGGATTTTGAAAATCATCTTGCCTGGCAACTTTTAGCACACCCTTCAAAACTGCCAAGCCATACCTGATCTTCAGGTATGTAGAGGTGTGCATGTTATTTTTGGATTGAGTAACATGTTGTGTCATAAATGTATGCTCATGTTCCATGTATACCATCACAGTGACCTATCACCATTTTGCTTTAATATTACTGTCTAGTATCTATCTATCTATCTATCTATCTATCTATCTATCTATCTATCTATCTATCTATCTATCTATCTATCTATCTATCTATCTATCTATCTATCTATCTATCTATCTATCTGTCTGTCTGTCTGTCTGTCTGTCTGTCTGTCTGTCTGTCTGTCTGTCTATCATCTATCTGTCTGTCTATCATATCTATCTGTCTGTCTGTCTGTCTATCTATCTTCTTATCTACCTATCTCTTATCTGTCTGTCTACCTATCATCTTATATCTCTGTCTGTCTGTTTATCATCTATCTGTCTGTCTATCATATCTATCTGTCTGTCTGTCTGTCTATCTGTCTGTTTGTCTGTCTGTCTATCATCTTATCTATCTATCTATCTATCTATCTATCTATCTATCTATCTATCTATCTATCTATCTATCTATCTATCTATCTATCTATCTATCTATCTATCTGTCTGTCTGTCTGTGTCTCTGTCTATCATCTATCTGTCTGTCTATCATATCTATCTGTCTGTCTGTCTATCTTCTTATCTATCTATCTATCTATCTCTTATCTGTCTGTCTACCTATCATCTTATATCTCTGTCTGTCTATCTATCTGTCATATCTGTCTGTTTGTCTGTCTATCTATCATCTTATCTATCTATCTATCTATCTATCTATCTATCTATCTATCTATCTATCTATCTATCTATCTATCTATCTATCTATCTATCTATCTATCTATCTATCTATCTATCTATCTATCTGTCTGTCTGTCTGTCTGTCTATCATCTTATCTATCTGTCTGTGTTTCTATCGCTTTCCAAATGTTTCAGTGGCAGTTTTACAAACCCTTTTGCTCAGATAATTTAAATAAATCGCTTTTGATATGGAGCTTTGGAGGCTCCTCTGGGTGTCTCGCACTGTTACTATGGTGACGTCCCAAACAAACATGGCGGTCAATGTAATAAAGTAAACTTCTCCATGGTGACATTTAATGTATTTGTTTTTAATTTTTTTTAAATACTCTCATCGTTTTATATTTAGACATAAGAGCATCTATAGCACGTTTGCATAAATTGTATCACTGTGAACGTCCATCGATACGCACCTCAAGTTCCGGAGCTTGAAATTGAAATTGAATTGCGTTTACGTTTTTACACCTCTATTCACGACAAAGCAATGGCCGATAAAACTGAACCAAAAGCACCAAAGAGCTCTGAACCCTCTATGAACCGACACAATCCAGCATCAAAGACAACTCAGGTAAGAGAGCGACTAGTTGTAATCTACTGCAACTGATGTTTTTTTTAACAGTTTGATTAGTGACCAACATTATGTCAAACTGGCAAAATTGTGTCATCATTTACTCACCCTTATTTTGTCTCAAACCTGTTCAACTGTATTTCGTAAAACACAAAATTACATGTTACGTAGTATGGTATAGGAATTATGTCATTTACTTTTTAGGGTGTGCTATCATTGAACAAATCTGTCAGATATTTTTTTTTTTTACTTGAAATGTAATTGATTTTGTGTGTACAGGACATTTCTCATCTACTGGCCAGCATATTCAATGACATTTACACCATAGAGGTGATTGGGAGGGACACTGTTTCTAATCTTAGCAAATCACGCAGAGGGAACAACAACTACCATAAAAAATATGTGGAAGAGCTGCAGCAGGTAGCCTACCTCTCTCTTCACATCTGAGCAAAGAATGTGACGTATATACTTATACTTATTGAAACATACATTTTAAGACTCTATTATTGATAGAAAGTTCAAAAGAACAGCATTTGTCTGAAATAGAATTTTTTTTTAACACTAAATGTTTTCCCCCTCACTTTAAACTGAATAAAAGTACTGTATAAAAAATCTGACCCCAAACTTTTGAACAGTAGTGTTGGCTACTTAATTGTTATACAGTTATTATTATTATTATTATTATTATATATTTTTACTGACTTTTTAAAAATGTAATTCTTATGATTTTATCAGGTGCATTCTGAATACAACAGACGGATTCAGAATGCTGACATGCTGGAGACACACATCATACAAGCCCGTCTGCAAGCTGCTGCAAAGGAGGAGCATGATCACAACAGAATCATGGAAGAAGTGGGTGAGGCCTACCGTCAACTGGGTCTTCCCCCAGGTAGGTTTCTCTAGATATGTTTACTTAAACAACCATTATTTTTACCATCCACACTGTATCCCTCAGTTAGCCAGTAGTCTTATGACACAAAACCCCATGTAAACAGTAGAATTCTCTTTGTCTCTAAAGTTAAATCAGCTTTCAAGTGGTGTGTGGACAGTGAGCTTCTCAGGAGCAACAACCTAATTTGCCCTCTGGACTATACAGCAGTGCACACCCCTGTTGTTAAAAGCCCAAAAGGTAATATTTTACTTACCTATAAAGGAAAAACATAATCAAACAATCAAATTTCGTATAATACTGCCATATATTCCCATTCTTTGCAGGCAAGGTCACTCCAGGGTTTGCCCAGCCAACTGTCTCCTATAATATGCACATTTCCAGTGAACCACAAGATAATGGTTACAGTCCTCTCCCCCTGCCCGCACATACAGCCCAGAGCCTGCTGGAACAATCAGAGGAGACACTCACGCTCCCTTCCTCTCCAGAGTCCAGCTCCATCAAGGGCACCGAGGTTTGCCTCGGAACTTTATTCCATTTTCCTCATATCAAAGGGAGCAGAATGACCTTTATGTATTTTTGTTACATTACTGCTTTCTTTTCAAATTCTTTCAACACTTCAGCCCCCAGATCACATGATAATCAGTATTTATAGGTAGTTCACATGTCCGGAGATACAGTTGACGTCAAAAGTTTATGTACGCCTTGCAGAATCGTTTAAATTGTTCCAATGTTAATTATTTTACCAAATTAAGAGGTACTAATCTGAATATGATATTTCGCATACAAGATGTTTACATGTAGACCACAAGAGAAAATAATAATTGAATTTATAAAAAAGACTTTTTATTTATTTATTTTTTGATTCATGAGTCCCTTGTTTGTCCTGAGCAGTTAAACTGCCTGCTGTTCTTCTAAAAAAAAATTCTTAAGGTCCCACAAATATTTAGGTTTTTCTTTCAGCATTTTTGTATATTTGAAACCTTTCCAAAAATGACTGCATGATTTTGAGATCCATCTTTTCACACTGAGGAAAACTGAGGAACTTACATGCAACTATTACAAAAAGTTCAAATGCTCACTGATGCTCCAGAACGAAAAACGATGCATTATCATTGCATCGATTGCATTATGCAATATCATATTTCTGCCTTTCAGAAGCTTACATGTATCCCAGAAGACAAAATAAATTCAGTTTACACAAAAAGTTTTCACCCCCCAGCTCTTAATGCATTGTGTTTCCTTCTGGAGCATCAGTGAGTGTTTGAACCTTTTGTAATAGTTGCATATGAGTCCCTCAGTTGTCCTCACTGTCAAACAATGGATCTCAAAATCATAGTCATTGTTGGAAAGGGTTTAAATTCACAAAATTGCTGGAAAGCCAAATAATCTATGGGACCTGAAGGATTTTTCTGCATAACAGTGGGCACAGTGGGTTCAGGACAAACAAGGGACTCATGAACAACTATCACAAAAAAGTATCAAGTATCACAGTATGAAGAATCAAGTGTATGTAAACTTTTGAACAGGGTAATTTTTATAAATTCAACTTTTATTTTCTCTTGTGGACTATATGTAAACATCTTTTATGTGAAATATCTTATTCAGGTCAGTACTAAATAGAAAATAACATGCATTTTGTATGATCCCTCTTTTTTTGGTAAAATAACATGTTGCAGATTCTGCAAGGTGTATGTAAACTTTTGACTTCAACTGTACTATATATTATATATAATTGTTTATTTTTGCAATTTTCCAACTCAAAAGCTAGGTTTGGTGCATAAGGCCTCTTGGACGGAGAAGCCCAGTGCTCAGAGTCGGACAGAAGACAGGGCATCCCTGCAAAAACACAAAGACCGACACAAGTTCCTGCGCAACCCTCGCTTCCTGCTCCCAAATGCTCAGCGTGGGGGAAAGTCTCTCATCATGCCAGGGAAGAGGCCGGAGAATGTGAGAAAAGACAGGAAAAACACTGGCAGAGAGAGGTGTGCCTATGATTTTCATTTTAATATGTTTTCTTTGGGAAGACTGTACTTAAAGAGACACTTGATATTTATTAATTTGATGTATAATTTCTGTAACCTCTATAATTATCTAATATAGTATATTAGTTAATTATTTTCAACCAGTTTCCCATTTTCCATTGGTCAACAAAAATGACACACAGCGCCTTTAATTAATATCCTATCAAATTCAAAGCAAACAGACAGCTTTATGAATTTTCTTGTAATCCCTATAAGCCTTGTCCTTTGTTATTGCATTGTTTGCGTTTTGGTCAGCTTTATTCAACTATTATTGCCATAATATTTGTGCAGCTTGGGTAGGGGAAATATGATACACATGAGCACTCAAGAAACAGATCACACCCTTTTGTCTGCCATGTATTATAAATGCTAACCTGCATGTGTTGTTATATATTTTTTATATAAATCTGAAAAGCACAACATGGCATTGCAAACTAGCAAACTGGATTATTCTATGAGTATAATCAGCCACGTATACTATATAATGTTTTTTATTGTCTTGTATTGGCCTTATCGAAGAGAATCACTCCATTACTGTTACTGTCTCACCCAAGTGAAATATCTCTGGTCATTTAAATGAGGTTTTTCCATTCACAGCGGCCAAAAGAATCACAAGACTCTCAAAATGCCTTAGCTGACTCTTTCTGCATTTTAAGTCAGTTAGCTCTGTGTAGTTCCTGTTTTCTGCATCTTGGCATTCAACAACAGAACAAAAACTGTTTGAATGAGATACTTCATAAAGTGTAGCTGTTTTTTTTTTTTTACAATATTAATGTAATAATCAAGGCATTTTGGCTTAGTATACATAGACGAATAACTATTCAGTTTATTTATTCAGTTTATTATAAGCTCATACATGACAAATTATTATCACAAAATTCCCTTTCTATCTTAAGTCCTGATCCAGCTCCCATCTTCGCTGCGAATCCACCTGTGATCTTCTTCACTGACTACACAATAGGACAAGTCTATGAGGTATAAAATGAAATAATGTTTCTATTAACTAAATCAATAATGTAAGCATTTTTACTTTGTACTACAGTCGTGGCCAAAAGTTTTGAGAATTACATAAATATTGGAAATTGGAAAAGTTGCTGCTTAAGTTTTTCTAATAGCAATTTGCATATACTCCAGAATGTTATGAAGAGTGATCAGATGAATTGCATAGTCCTTCTTTGCCATGAAAATGAACTTAATCCCGAAAAAAACTTTCCACTGCATTGTTAAGAAGGCTTCAGGGCATCCAAGAAAGTCCAGCAAGCGCCAGGATCGTCTCCTAAAGAGGATTCAGCTGCGGGATCGGAGTGCCACCAGTGCAGAGCTTGCTCAGGAATGGCAGCAGGCAGGTGTGAGCGCATCTGCACGCACAGTGAGGCCAAGACTTTTGGAAGATGGCCTGGTGTCAAGAAGGGCAGCAAAGAAGCCACTTCTCTCCAAAAAAACATCAGGGACAGATTGATCTTCTGCAAAAAGTATGGCGAATGGACTGCTGAGGACTGGGGCAAAGTCATATTCTCCGATGAAGCCTCTTTCCGATTGTTTGGGGCATCTGGAAAAAGGCTTGTCCGGAGAAGAAAAGGTGAGCGCTACCATCAGTCCTGTGTCATGCCAACAGTAAAGCATCCTGAGACCATTCATGTGTGGGGTTGCTTCTCATCCAAGGGAGTGGGCTCACTCACAATTTTGCCTAAAAACACAGCCATGAATAAAGAATGGTACCAAAACACCCTCCAACAGCAACTTCTTCCAACAATCCAACAACAGTTTGGTGAAGAACAATGCATTTTCTAGCACGATGGAGCACCGTGCCATAAGGCAAAAGTGATAACTAAGTGGCTCGGGGACCAAAACGTTGACATTTTGGGTCCATGGCCTGGAAACTCCCCAGATCTTAAAACTTGTGGTCAATCCTCAAGAGGCGGGTGGACAAACAAAAACCCACTAATTCTGACAAACTCCAAGAAGTGATTATGAAAGAATGGGTTGCTATCAGTCAGGATTTGGCCCAGAAGTTGATTGAGAGCATGCCCAGTCGAATTGCAGAGGTCCTGAAAAAGAAGGGCCAACACTGCAAATACTGACTCTCTGCATAAATGTCATGTAATTGTTGATAAAAGCCTTTGAAACGTGCTTGTAATTATATTTCGGTACATCACAGAAACAACTGAAACAAAGATCTAAAAGCAGTTGAGCAGCAAACTTTGTGAAAACTAGTATTTGTGTCATTCTCAAAACTTTTGGCCACAACTGTACATGACCCCTAGTGTAAATGTTCATTCGATTTTCCCTCAGCCACTTCTAAATGGTGTCTTTGCAGTACAGCATGTTTTCATTTCATAATAGTGCCTTCTGTTTTCTGTAGACTGTGGTGGAGCTCAAAAACATGACCGCAACCAGCCGCCACATTCGAATGATTCCTCCAACCTCCCCACACTTCTCTGTTGGTTTGGGTGAGTCTAAAGAAAATAAAGTACCTGCTGAACTCATGAAAGACTCATTTATGTTGGCAGAAGTTCTCTCTGGATGACGTTTTGTAGCACTACTAGACAAAATGGCTCTGCCTTGGCCAGAATATCACCAAGGTTATCAAAGGAGAAGTTCACTTTCAGAATTAAGATTTTCAGATAATTTACTCATCCCCATGTCATCCAAGATGTTCATGTCTTTCTTTCTTCAGTCGAAAAGAAATGAATGTTTTTGAGGAAAACATTCCAGGATTTTTCTTCATATAAATGACTTCAGTGAGGATCAGCGGGTTGAAGGTCCAAATTGCAGTTTCAATGCAGCTTCAAAGAGCTCTACACAATTCCAGCTGAGGAATAAGGGTCTTATCTAGCAAAACGATTGGCCATTTTCTAAGAAAAATACAAATTTATATATTTTTTAAGCACAAATGCTTGTCTTGCACTTGCTCGACTTCATGGATTACAAAATAACGCACGCGTGACTTAGGCGGAAGTACTGACCCAGTGTTTACAAAGCAGACATGCAAAGAAAGTCAAACGCCTTTTACAAAAATAAGTAAAACAACATTAGACGATTTTGAAGTTGGAGGAAAAAATGGCTTTTTTAACCGAAGTAAATGACAGATCAATTCACTAGATAGACCCTTATTCCTTGGATGAGATCATGTAGAGTTCTTTTGAAGCTGGATTGAAAGTCCATTGATCCTCATTGAAGTCCACTATATGGAGAAATTTCCTGGAAAGTGTTCCTCAAAAAACTTAACTTCTATTAGATTGAATGAAGAAAGACATGAACATTTTGAATGACATACTTTGTCTTTAATGTTAACAAAAACTATAACCTTAAAAAACATTTTCAGTACTTAAAGTAAAAACTACAATGAAAAGGATAATTTATTCGAAAATGAGATTTCTGTCATCACTTACATCACTTACTCATAGTTTCTTTCTTATGTTGAACACAAAAAAAGATATTTTGAAGAATGTTCAAAACAGTTGCTAGTAGCTGTTGACTTCCATAATATGGAAACAATATTTGGAAGGTAATGGCTACCAGCATATATCTTCCTTTCTGTTCAATAGAAGGAAAAAAAATCTTACAAGTTTGGAACAACTTGATGGTGAGTAAATGATTAAAACATTTTTATTTCAGGGCGAACTATCCTACAACTGTAATAAAATAAAATATATATATGTGACCCTGGACCACAAAACCAGTCATAAGGTTAAATTTTACAAAACGGAGATATATACATCATATGAAAGCTCAATAAATAAGCTTTCTATTGATGTATAGTTTGTTAGGATAGGACAATATTTGGCCGAGATGCATCTATTTGAAAATCTGGAATATAAGGGTGCAAAAAAATCTGAATACTGAGAAAATCACCTTTAAATTTCTCCAAATTAAGTTCTTAACAATGCATATTACTAATCAAAAATTACATTTTGATAGCTTTACAGTAGGAATTTTACAAAAAATCTTAATGTAACATGATCTTTACCTAATTTCCTAATGATTTTTGACATAAAAGAAAAATCAATAATTTTGACCCATACAATGTATTTTTGGCTATTGCTACAAATATACCCCAGCGACTTAAGACTGGTTTTGTGGTCCAGGGTCACATATAAAACATAACTGTTATTTTATCTTGTTGCCAAGGCAGGATTTGTCATTTTCACTTTAAGTTTCAGTTTAACCCTTGTGCGCTCCTCGGTCATTTCTGACCGGAACATTTTACATTTAGATTTTTTAAAAATCACAGCTTCATCGGAATGATATGAAACTTGGTGACTTTTATGGCACTGGGAATGTGAACACAGAAAAAAAATTACGACATCATTCGAAAAGGCTAAGTGGGCGTAAAAAAAATAGTCACACTCATGCTCTTCGGTCAGAAATGACCGACCATAGGAAATGAATGGGAAAAAGACAAAAACACAGCAATTCAGAGATTAACTGTGTGCACAATTGACAAATCAGACACAAAACTAAAAAAAAGTACACAGCAGTGAAGGGATGATACTATAAAACATCAGGAGTGTGATTTAGACACATCCAGTCACACACAGACGCGCACACACACACACTTATACACACACACATCAATAAAACTACTGTGTCTGTAATAGAGCAAACGTTTGAGAATATGTGAAATCCATTCAATAATTCAGTCATAATGCAGAAAAAGCTCACAGCAGTGAAGTGGTGACACTCTAAAACATCAAGACTGAAAAATAAACACACACACACACGCACAAACACGCACACACACACATACAAACACACATCTATAAACTGCTGTCTGTAACAAAGCAAAGTTTTAGGAGTACAGTATGTCAAATTAATTCAATAATTCAGTAACAATGCAGAAAAAAGCTCAGAGCAGTGGGCAAAACTGACACACACTGGAAATTAATTTGAAATCTGCAGTAAACAGTGATGAGAAGCAAGCACTGCCTCTTGGGTTTGTCAGTGCAGTGCCGTTTAGGATTGACTATAATCATAATGCAAAAATTAATTTGAAATCATTATTTATAAGAAGAAAATATCTAAAACTTCACAAAAAGTACTCTTTGAGAATGTCTGAATATATTTTAAAGTCCATTACTTATTATATAAGTAAGCAATTATGTCTAAAACAAATTGGGAATTCACTAGCATCTCTATTGATGTCTATACAGGCCTCTAGTGGTTACACTGTGAAATTGCTTATTTTTCTTCCTGTGCTCCCACCAGGTGGTGCTAATCTGTCTTCAAAAAATTGATTTGGAAGGCCTATACTCTATTTTAATCTGAAATACTGCATTCATTGAAAAATAATTTTTAAAAATTAGGATTTTTAATTTTTTTTCTATTTTCAGTGGAAAAAATAGATCATAATTATTGCATAAATAATCATTAGTACCATAAAATTCTCTAAAATTACAAAGGAAAAAAGAAAAAATATTATGGAACAAAAATATATTAGATTGGTTTTACTGAAGAAAAAAAAAAGTTACATTTCAGGTGTCCGGTCACTTTTGACCGTGAGGAGTATGAGTGTGACTCCCAAATGAGGAGCGCACAAGGGTTAAGTTAAAGTACTAAAATAACTAAATAAAGTAAAACTTAATAAAATACAGACATTTAAAAAGTAACTAAAATTAAAACAAAAACTGAATTTTTTTATCTTTTTAATAAAATCTAATTTAAAATATGTAATAGAGTATCAGTGATACTAAAATAACACTGAACATCACAGGATTATGAAGAATTTTTTAATAAAACTTTGGTATTTACCCTGCAGCTCAAGGAGTCCGAATAGAGAAACGGTGACATCTACTGTTAAAAATGTGAAATAATTACTACAGCTGAATTTCAGCTTTGATCAAGATTAGAAACCGTGTAACAAAGCTTTACATTTATTCACAGGCAGGTTCCCTGGTGAAGGAGGTATTGTCGCTCCTGGAATGAGTTGCCAATATATGGTGCGTTTTGCTCCAGACTCTCTGGCCGACTTCGAGGATGTTCTGGTTGTGGAGACGCAGTTGCCATATCCTCTTATTATTCCAATAGAGGCCCGCAGATCTCCTCCAATACTCAGTTGTGAGTCAAAATAAACTTAACTCCTTCAACATCTAGATCTTAAAAAGATAATTCACCTAAAAATGAAAAACAACAGTGAAAGTCAATGGGGTGCAATGTTGTTTGGCTTGTTTTAATAATCAGTAATAAGAAATTCAAAGTCAAAATCATTCCCTCTCCTCTTTCATGTGCTAGTGCCTGCTGTCATGGACTGTGGATACTGCCTGGTGGGAGGGGTGAAGTTTATGGAGGTTATGTGTCGGAATGAAGGACTGAGTGCTGGAGCATTCTGTGTAATGCCTAAGAAACAGTGGCCTGCTTCAAGCCTCAGGGTAAGCAAGCAAATGTCGACATGAAATCTCATTCAGTTCATAGTTAAGATTCTTTTCTATGACAGTATTATTATTTATGAATTCTAGTAAATCTCACATACACTAGCAGTCAAAAGTTTTTGAACAGTAAGATTTTTAAGTTTTTTTTTTTTTTTAAGTCTCTTCTGCTCACCAAGCCTGCATTTATTTGGTCCAAAGTACAGCAAAACAAAATTTTACTGTGTAAAATAACAGTTTCTATTTCCATTTTCTATATTTTAATGAATTTTTAGCATCATTACTCCAGTCACATGTTGCTTCAGAAATCAGTTTAATATTTAAAATGTATTATTATTATGTTGAAAACAGCGGAATAGATTTTCTTTCAGGTTTCTTTGATGAATAGAAAGTTCAGAAGAACAGCATTTATCTGAAATATAATTTTTTGTCACATTACAAATGTCTTTACCATTACTTTTGATACATTTTTAGCATCTTTGCTAAATAAAAGTATTTATTTCTATAATTTCTTTCCCTCAAGAAAGAAAAAAAAGAAAAATTATACTGACTCCAAACTTTTGAATATTACAAAAGCTTTTATTTCAGATAAATGCTGATCTTTTTTTATTCATTAAAGAATCCTGAGAAAATGTACTCAGCTGTTTAAAATATTGATCATCTTAATAACAAAAATGTTTCTTGAACAGCAAGTCAGCATATTAGAATGATTTCTGAAGGATCATGTGACACTGAAGATGATGTTGATGCTGAAAATGTAGCTTTGATGACAGGAATAAATTACATTTTAAAATAAATAAGTACAAAATTTTACAATATTACTGCTTTTTATGTATTTTGGATCAAATAAATGCAGGCTTGGTGAGCAGAAGAAACGTCTTTAAAAAAAAAAAAAAACTTGAATGCAAACAACGGTTTAAAGTAAAAATTAAATTTTACTGTATTGATTTTCTAAATGGATCTTATTGATCTTATTGTGAAATATTAATATTTTCATATTTCACATGAGCTTGTAATTTTTAAATCAACATAAATTAATATGACAGACTGTTTATGTATGCCAGACTTCTCCAATCATTAAGTTCTCTTTAAACATGGCCTGTTCATCCAATCAACAACCAATAGATAGAACCAAGTCCCCACCCTACGTTTCAAACACAGAAGAAATTATTGTTCTTACTGTTATCTTGCGACTTTAACCTTTTGTCTTAGGATGTTGTTAACTATCATTGACTGATAATTCTGTGTGTGTCTCAGTCTGCAGTGAAGTCTACTTTCTCAGAACAACCTCCCTTTGCCATCAGTCCCTCTATTTTCGGCCTTCACCCTGGACAGGCCACTGTCATAGAGGTGAGATGTTACTGACTGTAGAGCACACAAATCAGTTCAACCTTATAAATGTTAATCAGTTTTACACAAATTACTTAAAAATTCTCCACAAGATTCCACATTATAATATGTGACCCTGGACCACAAACCAGTTTTAAGTAGCACAGCTATATTTGTAGCAATAGCCAAAAATACATTTTATGGGTCAAAATTATCGATTTTTCATTTATGCAAAAAATCATTAGGATATTATGTAAAAATCATGTTCCATGAAGATATTTTGTAAATTTTCTAACATAAATATATAAAACGTATTTTTAAATTAGTAATATGCATTGTTAAGAACTTCATTTGGACAACTTTAAAGGCGATTTTCTCAATATTTAGATTTTTTCGCACCCTCAGATGCTAGATTTTCAAATAGTTATATGTCATCCAAATATTGACCTATCCTAACAAACCATACATCAATGGGAAGCAATTAAAAAAAAAACTGACCCTTATGAGTGGTTTTGTGCAAACCACTCACAAAACCAGTCATAAGTGTAAATTTGTCGAAATTGAGATTCTTACGTCATCTGAAAGTTGAGTAAATAAGCTTTCCATTGATATATAGTTTGTTAAAATAGGACAATGTTTGGCAGGGATATATATATATTTATGGTAGAAAATTTACAAAATATCGTCATGGAACATGATCTTTACTTAATATGCTAATGATTTTTGGCATAAAAGAAAAATCGATAATTTTGACCCATACAATGTATTTTTGGCTATTGCTACAAATATACCCATGCTACTTAAGACTGGTTTTGTGGTCCAGGGTCACATATCAGTTTAATTTAAGACACATGAATATGCTAATTTATGCATTTATGCATATTTTCAGATGTTGTGAATACAGTATTGCACAGATTTGATTTATATTACCTAATCTGCTACTCTGTGACTCAGTATGTTTGGATGTTTTTTTTTTCATGTATAGGTTGTGTTTTTCCCCACAAATGCTGAGATCTCTTCTCAGGACTTCACCATTGTTTGTGACAACTGCCAAGTGAAGGACATTACTCTGCAAGGTAGGGAAGCAATTGAATTTAAAACAAACAGATAGATATATGTGTACATGTTTCAATGTTTTTCCTCAGGTACGGGTCAGCTGATCACTGTGGAGCTAGTTTCAATATCAGGCGGAGAAGATCATCCTGAATTTGGGGAGTTGTGTGATATCACAGCTAACCATTATGTCAGGTTCAACCCAACCAATCCACATTTCACCTTAGAGAAGACTGTGGTTGTGAAAAACAATGCGTGAGCTTCCTACACACATCCGTGTAAACACAGAATAGTATGTACAGTAGATACTTACTTGTGTGTTTATAAATCATTATTTTGTTTATGTGTAGACACTTGGAGCTCCCGTACCACTGGCAGATCGTGAAACCCAACCTTCAGTGTCTCTTGCCTGAAGAGACTCCAGACCCTTCCAGGGTTCAGCATCATCTTGATACAGAGAGTGTGTTCAGTATTACTCCAGTTATGGGAATCCTGAGTCCTGCTCAAGAACATGAGTTCCTGCTCACATTCTGTCCAAAAGATGTAAGTGCACTCAAACATATAAACACACGAAAAGCTAAAACTACAGGGACATACAGTTAAAGTCAAAAGTTTACATACAGCTTGCAGAATCTGCAAAATGTTATTTATTAAACCAAAATGAGAAGGATTATACAAAATGCATGTTATTTTAATAATTTTTTATTTATAAAAATGGCGCTGTTCAAAAGTTTACATACACTTGATTCTTAATACTGTGTTGTTACCTGAATGATCCACAGCTGTGTTTTTTGTTTAGTGATAGTTGTTCATGAGTCCCTTGTTTGTCCTGAACAGTTAAACTGTCTGCTGTTCTTCAAAAAAATCCTTCAGGCCTCAGAAGTTCTTTGGACTTTCAGCATTTTTGTGTATTTAAACCCTTTCCATCAATGATTGTATGATTTTTTTTGATCGAAAGATTCATCTGTTCACACTGAGGACAACTGAGAGACTCATATGCAACTATTACAGAAGGTTCAAACGCTCACTGATGCTCCTGAAGGAAAAACTATGTATTAAGAGCAAGGGGGTGAATACTTTTTGAATTTGAAGATCAGGGTAAATGTAACTTATTTTATCTTTTGGAGAACATGTAAGTATCTTCTGTAGCTACTGAAGGGCAGTACTAAAAGAAAAAATATGATATTTCGGAAAATATCATTCTGTTCAAAAGTTTACACCCCTGGCTCTTAATGCATAGTTTTTCTTTCTGGAGCATCAGTGAGCGTTTGAACCTTCTGTAATAGTTGCATATGAGTCCCTCAGTTGTCCTCAGTGCGAAAAGATGGATCTCAAAATCATACAGTCATTGTTGGAAAGGTTTCAAATACACAAAATGCTGAAAAACGAAATAATTTATGGGACCTGAAGGATATTTCTGAAGAACAGCATGCAATTTAACAATTTAACAGGACAAACAAGGGACTCATGAACAACTATCACCAAAAAAACAAACAAAAAAAAAAACACACAACTGTGGATCATTCAGGTAACAACACAGTATTAAGAATCACAAACTTTTGAACAGGGTCATTTTTATAAATTCAACTATTATTTTCTCTTGTGGACTATATGTAAACGTATTTTATATGAAATTCAGGTCAGTACTAAATAAAAAATAACATGCATTTTGTATGATCCCTCTTATTTTAGTAAAATAATTAACATTTTGCAGATTCTGCATGGTAAAATTTTGGCTTCAACTGTATATATATAAAAACTAATAAAAATTGCAAAAGCAAACTAAAACTAAAATGTAAGCAAACTATAAAAACTTTATCTTACTAAAATATCTCTTTGAACAGTAATTTTCTATCTGTCTCAGTTAAAAGATTACCACAGTGTCTGCCAGTTGGTGATCATGGATGTTCCCGATCCACCCAGAATCAGTGATGATGGGTAAAATGAACTTTACTTACTGTTTGATATTTTCATTTAAAAATGAATTTAGGATAAATCCAAGATTTTTATATCAATAAGCACATCATGTAGAAACCTCTATGTGCTGGTTTTCAGGACGTGTCTCAACACAGCTCTCCATGTAAATGATGTGACTGTTTTAGAGGTTGAAGTGAAAGGTTCCGCTGAGTCGTATAAGATCCTTCTGGAGCCGTATGCTATTTTAATACCTGGGGAGACCTACATAGACAACACAATACGCAAGAGATTCAAGGTAGCGCTGAGTGCAGAGGTCAAAATGACCCTGAAATCCCCTGAAATAAAATGTTTTTGAAGCTTAAATGTCTATGTGTGTGTTTTAGATGTGGAATCACAGCAAATCAGTCATTCACTTTGAATGGGAGCGTATTATTGACAGTCACATAATTAAAGTGGAGCCTTTAACGGGAGAAATAGGTCAGTGCATTATAGTGTATCAGTAAATTAATGTGTGGACAAACAGATATACTGTTCGAAAGTCTGGAGTCAGAAAGATTTTCTTAAAGAAGTTAATAATACTTGCAATAGTATTTGACAATATTGCTGTTTTTACTGTATTTTATGATCAAATAAAAGTATCCTTGGTGAGTATAAGGAACTCTACAGACTCCAAACTTGAACAGTAGTGTAAAAGTCTATTAATTAAACAAATCAAAACAATGATTTCTAACATGTGCTTGCTTACAGAGATGAATGAGTGTTTTGACATGGAGCTGGTTCTGACTGGAAAGTATCCGGGTCATTTTACCTCCACCCTGCAGTGTCACATTCAGCACCATCCTAAAACTATAGGACTGGCCATTGAAGTCACATTTAAGGTTTGAATCCCTTTTCCATTTATTTAGACTCAGTATGTTGTGTGAAGGCCATCACAAATGATCTCTTTAGCAAATTATGTCTTACAGTTTCTGTTTTTTTAATATGGTCTCTCAGGGTCCGCATTGCTCAATGAACGTGCCTAGTCTGGATTTTGGTTTGCTGCAAATGGGAAGTGAGAGCATATCTACAATCGATATCACCAACAACAGCCTGCTGGATGCCCACTGGAGCCTAGAGGAGCTGTCTCACACCCAACCGCCCATCAAGGGCCTGGTACAACCCCCATTTACATTTCTTATACAGTATAAATCAAGTCAGGGATTTAAACTTATTGGTATTATGTATTAAAGTTCAAACACTCACTGATGTTTCAGAAGGAAACTTACCCTATAATTTACTCACCCTTAAAGAGCCTTTAAACTTTTTGAATTTGAAGATCAGGGTAAATTGAAGTATCTTCTGTAGCTTCTAAAGGGCAGTACTAAATGAAAAAAATATATATATTTAGGCAAAATAAGAAAAATGTCCTTATCTTCATTCTGTTCAAAAGTTTTCACCCCCTGGCTCTTAATGCATCGTTTTTTTCTTCTGAAGCATCAAGGAGTGTTTGAACCTTCTGTAATAGTTGCATATGAGTCCTTCAGTTGTCCTCAGTGTGAAAAGATGGATCTCAAAATCATACAGTCATTGTTGGAAAGGGTTCAAATACACAAAAATGCTGAAAAACCAAAGAATGTGTGTGGTTCTTCTGAAGAACAGTGAGCAGTTTAACTATTCAGGACAAACAAGAGACTCATAAACATATATCACTAAACAAAAAAGCACTGTTTAGCTGTGGATCATTCAGGTAACAACACAGTATTAGGAATCAACTGTATGTAAACTTTTGAGCAGAAACTTTTGAAATAAAAAACAACAACATGCATTTTCTATGATCCCTTTTATTTTGGTAAAATAATGAACATTTTTGCAGATTCTGCATGGTATATGTAAACTTTTGACCTCAACTGTATATATATATATATATATATATGTATATATATATAGAGAGAGAGAGAGAGAGAGAGAGTCTTTTCTGCATTTGTGTTCAGGTGTATATGAATCCAAATAAAGGTGTGCTGCCTCCCCTGGCGTCCTGCAGTGTGGATGTAGTCTTTAGAGCCCTTCACTGCCAGTGTTTTGAGTCAGTTCTGCAGCTTACTGTGCTCAACGGAACTGGCTGGTAAGGAAATTACTCACATCCTTTTTCATATTGTATCTGAACTGCAAGAAGAGAATACTATGGAAATGTTACCTTATAAAAATGTTGTCTTTCATCACATATTTAATCGAAGGTGTACATTTGTGTTTGTCTTTAGTCATCTGTCTGTACAAGCAGTCATCCAGTCTCCTCAGGTGTGCTTGTTGAGCTGTGAGCTGGTGTTGACTGATCTGTATGTAGGTGTTCCACAGACAGGAAGCGTTACCCTGTTTAACCAAACACTACTGCCAGCCTACTTCAACTGGAGCAAGGTGAGACAGTTTATGTAATGCGTTGGGAGTCAAAAAACCCAAGCCAGTGTTGATACTTTGAAAAGAATGAGAAAAAACTCATTTATGTTATGCAATTTTGCTTTTGTGTAATATTTCATTCACTAGGCGTCAGTATAATTCCCAAAATGAAGTCAAATTAATAAACATCTTATAATGTCTGTCAACCAATTTCTTCTCAGCTCCAAGGTGCACAAGCTCATCTCTGCTCTGCAACCTTCAGCCCCTCTGTAGGCTCTCTGGAGCCCGATGCTAAGACGGAAGTCTCTGTATCATTCACCGCTCACACTATTGTAAGTACTGCCACTGTAATACTGTAACACCCACAGCTTAAAGGGATAGTTCACCCAAAAATGAAAATTCTGTCATTAATTACTCACCCTCATGTTGTTTCAAACCCATAAGCCTGTTCATCTTCAACACAAATTAAGATATCTCTGATATCTACCAAGTTCAAGGCCCAGAAAGGTTGTAAGGACATTATTAAAATAGTCCATGTGACATCAGTGGTTCAACCTTAACTTGAACTATGAGAATACTGTTTGTGTGCAAAGAAAACCAAAATATCGACTTTTCAACTTAATTTGTGTTGTGAAGATCAACAAAGGTCTTATAGGTTTGAAATGACATGAGGGTGAGTAATTAATGACAGATTTTATCCCTAAAACTAAGCATCTGTTGATATTCAAGCTCCAGCGCAATATATTTTCGTGAATACGTTTTTATGTTTTTAGGAGGAACTGACTGAAGTGGCTGCAGTTTGTCAAGTAAAAGGAGTGGAGAATCCATTATTGCTGGGCTTTTTTTCAAAAGCTAAACCTCTCAGAGTTTCCTACTCACTGCCTCCTGACTGGTAAAGCCACTTTTACATCATATTCACATTTTCCTGGACTTTGGTTAGTCATTTTATTAGCTTTTCTTGTTTAAATCAAGACATGGTTGCAATATCATCCTCTTTTTCACTGTTCTATATTTAGTATTAAGTCAAGGGATGCTGATCACCAACCAATCACGCTGGACTTCAGTGAGCATGAGCCAGTCTTTATTGGCAAATCTGTCAAACGACAGTTGCTGATAACTAATCACACCGCTATTACTGCTTCGTTCACTGTTGAAGCAGAGTACTTTGCTGGGTACTGTCCTTCACAATTGGATGAAAACTCTGAAAGGTACAGTACATACTGTATCTTGATTCTGCTGTATTCTTTTTGTATTAGCACAAAAATATTATTTAAAAAATGTATTAACTTTTAATTAACTATTAGCCTAATATTGCTTTTGGGGTCAGTAAGATTTTTTATGTTTTTGAATGGATTAAAACTGCATTTATTGTAATATGAAATGTCATTAAAAAATGTTGTTATATAAACTCACAACTGTGAGAAATAAAGTCAGAATTGCGTCACAAATGTATCAATGTATCAAATGTATCAAATGAGTTTATTCCTCAGAATTGCAACTTCATTTCTAAGAATTGTAACTTTACTTTCAGAATTGTGATTTATTTCTCAAAATTACGACTTAATTTCTCAAAATTTGTATGTTTATTTCTTAGAATTGGAAGTTTATTTCTCAGAATTGTGACTTTATTACCCATAATTGCAACTTTATTTCTCAGAATTACGACTTTATTTCTCAAAATTGCAAGTTTATTTCTCAGAATTGCGACTTTATTTCTCAGAATTGCATCTTTATTTCTAAGAATTGTAACTTTACTTTCAGAATTGCGATTTATTTCTCAAAATTACGACTTAATTTCTCAGAATTGCAACTTTATTTCTCAGAATTGTACGTTTATTTCTTAGAATTGGAACTTTATTTCTCAGAATTGTGACTTTATCACCCAGAATTGCAACTTTATTTCTCAGAATTGAGAGTTTATTTCTCAGAATAACGACTTTATTTCTCAAAATTGTGAGTTTATTTCTGAGAATTGCGACTTTATTTCTCAGAATTGAGTTTATTTCTCAGAATAACGACTTTATTTCTCAGAATTGTGAGTTTATTTCTCAGAATAACGACTTTATTTCTCAGAATTGTGAGTTTATTTCTCAGAATAACGACTTTATTTCTCAGAATTGTGAGTTTATTTCTCAGAATTGCGCCTTTATTTCTCAAAATTGTGACTTTATTTCTCAAAATTGCGACTTTATTTCTCAGAATTGCGACTTTTTTTCTCAGAATTGTACATTTATTTACCAGAATTGTGACTTTATTTCTCAGAATTGCAACTTTATTTCTCAGAATTGTGTTTATTTCTCAGAATTACAACTTTATTTCCCAGAATTGCGACTTTATTTTTCAGAATAGCGACTTTATTTTTTAAAATTGCAACTTTATTTCCCAGATTTGCCAGTTTATGTCTTGCAATTCTGACTTTATATCTGAGTTTATATCACACAATTCTCAGGAAAGTCAATTTTACAATTTTGTCAAGTTTATATCTCATAATTAGAGATATAATTATAACTTGCAATTGCGAGTTTATATATCCCACAATTCTGAGAAAAAAAGTCAGAATTGCGAGATATAAACAGAATTCAGAAAAAAAGCCAATTACCTCTTTTTATTTTTATTCAGTGGTGGAAACATAGAAAACACTTTTTTTTCAAGATTCTTTGATGAATAAAACAATGTTTATTTGAAATAGAAATTGTAACATTTAAAATTTTGTGTAACAATTTTTTAATGATTTACAAATTGTTTAAAGCTTATTTTTTATGTATTTATTTATTACTGAATACTATAAAAAAACTGTTATACCTAACTCTTTGTCCTTTCCTTTTAGGAGCAGTGCACCTCTCCACTCCATCCAGGCCAAAAAAATACAACAGAAAGCATATAATGGTTGGTGGAACCTATTCCTTTGTGTTCTTCAGGATCAGTGAAACAGTGAAGTCAAAACACATTCTCTTTCTTTACTTCCAGAATTTGTAAACTGTCTTCTGTCCCACGGAAGAGGTGCAGCATTCTTTGTTGAACCAAACAGTGGGATGCTCAGCCCATATGAGACCCAAACCATCAATATCACAGCTTTCACCAATATGTGGGGAGATTATCAAGACAATCTCATATGCAAAGTATGTCACAAAACAATCAAACATATTTTATTATAAATGTCTGCCTTTCTCAAATCGAACAGTTGAGTTACAGTGAATTCTCACTTTTCTTTTCTTTCAGGTTGGAGATCTAGATCCAACTCCCATTCCTATACAGATGTCTGTGAGGGGCTGTCCAATTTACTTTCAGATGATTGGACCACAGCCTGACAACCAGAACCAGGGTCCAATTATACGGTCAGTGTACTTATAGGATACTGTAGATGTTGCATGGTACATGCAAAGACTATTCTTTGATATTTATGATTGACAGATTTGGAAGCCATGTTTCTGGAGGAGACACTGTGTCACGTTCTTTACGGCTCATTAACACCAGTCCATATGGTGAGCCATTCACCACATCAAGTTTACAAACGTACAAACATCAAGTTTACAAAAGCACATCATCATGTCATTTTCTGAAACTTCTCAGATATCCGTATGGATTGGGTGACGTACAACTTGGAGGTTGGCGATAGGAAATTGATAGATCTGTTGGTTACATGTGGTGAACCCTTTCCTCTGAAGGATGCCGATGGCAATGAGGTTCTAGGAGGGCTGGACTCATCCGTCATGTTCCCGTCCACATGGGATGACAGCCACAACACTAGTAGAGAAGGAACAAGCTCAACTTTTATGACCAATTCTGTAAGTCTAGGCTTAATTTAATAGTAACATACTAAAAAAGATTCAGTTCAGAAATTTTAATTTCAAAACTTGTTTTGTAGGATGATTTTGGAGAGAATGAGGAAGAATGTGATGCAGAGGAGGGCAGAAGCCCTTCTAGGTCTCTGGCTCCAGTGAAGAAGCTGTTCTCTGTGTTTCTGAAGCCACATGAAGGGAACATCTCTGACTACCCATACTGCATCACTCCACAGCAAACCGTAGGTTATGGGAATCAGCACCACTCTGGGTCTCCATTAGGATCTGTTTTAAAGGGATAGTTCACGCAAAATGAAAATTCTGTCTTTATTTACTCACTCTCATGTCGTTCCAAACCTTCGTTCATCTTCAGAACACAAATCAAGATATTTTTGATTAAATCCAAGAGCTTTCTGACCCTGCACAGACAGCAACACAACTGACATGTTCAAGACCTGAAAAGGTTGTAAGAACATCATTAAATAGTCATGTGACATCTGTGGTTCATCCATAATGTTATGAAACTACAAGAATACTTTTGAATGAATGAAGATCTTACAGGGTTTGAAACAACATGAGGGTGAGTAATTAATGACAGAATTTGCATTTTTGGCTGAACTATTCCTTTAATAAATACTTTAATTACAGGTAGTTCCAGCAGGGGGCAGTAGCACCATTCATGTGTCTTTCACTCCTTTGATCCTGTCATGTTCAACCAATCAAAGATGTATGGGTTATGCTCTTGGTTTCATGAACCTGGACTCTAAGGTATGTTAATCTTATCCAGCTCACCTTATAAAGGCTACATTGTGCTACATTCGCAATCTCTTTCAAAAATGAAAAATAGGAGTAATGTCATATCACTGCTATTTATCTTGTAGCTTGCATCACTGACTCCAGGCAAAGTGGAGAGAGCCCAGGGCTACGAACTAGAACCTTTGAGGCTGGACATGCAGGCTAATGTAAAACCTGCCATGTGAGTTACAAATGTGTTTTCATATAGCAACTACTTACTGTAGTGATGCCTTGCAAGTATAAAAATATTTATATTGCTAAATCGTTCAATGTGCTTCTTTCACTAGCATTTCATACAAGTGAATAAGTACATTATGTATAAACAACTGTGAATCAGTGTGTGTGTATGTGTGTGTTAGTTTGTCAGTGCAGATGGCAGAAGATACAGACGTCCTGGAATTCACAGCAGCTGCCAGTGATACACTAGACTCAGCATCACACACACAGGTGCCCTTCAAACAAGTAATACAGTTACACCTTGAGGAATCTGCAAAATGATAATTATTTTACCAAAATAAGAGGGATCATACAAAATGCATGTTATTTTTTATTTAGTACTAACCTGAATAAGATATTTCACATAAAAGATGTTTATATAATCCGCAAGAGTTGAATGAATTTATATGTTTGATTCTTAATACTTTGTAGTTATCTGAAAGATCCACAGCTGTGTTTTTTTTTTTTTTTTTTTTTTTTTTTTGTTAAGTGATAGTTGTTCATGAGTCCCTTGTTTGTCCTGAACAGTTAAACTGCCTGCTGTTCTTCAGAAAAATCTTTCAGGTCCCACAAATTCCTTGGTTTTTCAGCATTTATGTGTATCTGAACCCTTTCCAACAATGACTATGCATTTAAGATCCATGTTTTCACACTAAGGACAACTGAGGGACTCATATGCAACTATTACAGAAGGTTCAAACGCTCACTGATGCTTCAGAAGAAATTGCATCAGCTGGGGTATGAAAACTTTTACATTTGAAGACCTGGGTAAATTTAACTTATTTTGTCTTCTGGGAAACATATAAGTATCTTCTGTAGCTTCTGAAGGGCAGTACTAAATTAAAAAATATGATATTTAGGCAAAATAAGAAAAAAAATTACACACCTTCATTCTTTTCAAAAGTTTTCACCCTCCGTCTCTTAATGCATCGTTTTTCCTTCTGGAGCATCAGTGAGCATTTGAACCTTATGTAATAGTTGCATATGAGTCCCTCAGTTGTCCTCACTGTGAAAAGATGGATCTCAAAATCATACAGTCATAGTTGGAAAGGGTTGCTGAAAAATCAAAGAATTTGTGGGACCTAAAGGAATTAAATTTATTCATGTCAGTACTAAATAAAAAATAACATGAATTTTGTATGATCCCTCTTATTTTGGTCAAATAATTAACATTTAGCAGATTTTGCAAAGTGTTTGTAAACTTTTGACCTCAACTGTATATATCCAAATCAAAGACAGTTAACAGTTAATTACATGCATGATTTACCTGGATATGTTTTCGCTTTCTATTTGGGTTGTAGAAGGAATCCAGGATAACTCGGTCATTCCAGCTCAAGAACAATACGGATATGGCCTTGAGTTTCAGATTGAGCACACAACCTCCATTCTCAGTGCTGCTCCCTCGACAGAGCCTTAAACTGATCAGCAGCTCACCTTCTCCCAGACACACAACAGGACTCTCTGGACCAGGAGACGAGCAAACATCACTTCTGTTACAGCCTAAACACATCATGCAGGTCATACCGTTTCCCTGCTCATTCTTTTTTGCTTGTCCCTATAGGAATCTGTGCTAAATCTGCGCTATTTGTCAATCTGACACAGAGGTAATTTAGATCATCTTTTACATTTGCAGGTTAAGGTGGCTTTCCATAATTCAGCTTCGCTCCTGACCTGTCTGAATAAACCATGTGAGGAATCAGATGCTCAGCCTTCTGCTACACTTTTGTGCAATGATGCTGGAGAAAGGACACTGCGGTTTCAGCAGAGTTTTAACATTCAGTACAGCAATAACAGCGCACAGGTGTGTACACAGGCATCATTTTAGCTCCTTCAGATGAGTAAAAATTTCACCACCTTGTAGGAATCATATGGTCCTGGAACAATAGCCTCATTCGAACTAGTAATTACACTGGAAAAAGAAACTATGTCAAATTAGAACTTTTAAGCAGATGTGTCTCAAAAATCTCAACTGAATTTCCTCTAGTAACCATGTTGTAAATACTGTTGTCTATTTGACTGTTTCAGACAGTGCCCCTTTGCGCTAATCTGGCTTTACCGACGCTGCACCTTTCCAGTTCCACTGTGGATTTTGGCACCTGTTTTGTTGGACAAATAAATATCAAAGAGGTCTACCTCTACAATAGAGGTGGCTCCTGTAGCTACTGGACTGCACTTAAAGGTAAAAAGCTTTAACTTTGGACGAAGCAGCTGTGGAGTGGAATGACTGAATTGAATGAATTGCTGTAATAATGTCAGATCTTTATAATGATGGCAGTTGCTTTGTGTCTACTTGAGCTCATGTTTTGTTTTGTGTCTAGACGCTGAAGGTGGCAATGAAGTGTTTAGGGTGAGTCCAGACTCTGGTGTGTTGAAACCTCTTGGAGATCCACCGTCCTGTAAGCAGCTGCTGCAGATCAGCTTCACTGCAAGGTACAGTTGACTTCACCTGATGCACACACAACCGATCAAATCACATTGTAGAAAAGACTTAAAGGGATAGTTCACCTAAAAATGAAAATTACCCTATGATTTACTCACCCTTAAAGGAGTAGTTCACTTTCAGAACAAAAATTTACAGATAATGTACTCACCCCCTTGTCATCCAAGATGCTCATGTCTTTCTTTCTTCAGTCGTGAAGAAATTATGTTTTTTGAGTAAAACATTTTAGGATTTCTCTCCATATAATGGACTTCTATGGTGCCCCCGAGTTTGAACTTCCAAAATGCAGCTTCAAAGGGCTCTAAACGATCACAGCCGAGAAAAGAAGGGTGTTATCTAGCAAAATGATGGGTTATTTTCTAAAAAAAATTACAATTTATTTACTTTTTAACCTTAAATTCTCGTCTTGTCTAGCTCAGCAAGACGAGCGTTTGAGATTAAAAAGTATATAAGTTGTAAATGGTTTTTTTAAAATAACCGATCATTTCGCTGGATAAGACATAAGAGATTCTTCCTCAGCTAGGATCATTTAGAGAACTTTGAAGCTGCATTTAAACTGCATTTTGGAAGTTTAAACTCCGGGGCACCATAGAAGTCCATTATATGGAGAGAAATCCTGAAATGTTTTCCTCAAAAAACACCATTTCTTTACTTCTTCTGAAAGAAAGACATGAACATCTTGGATGACAAGGGGGTGAGTACATTATCTGTAAATTCTTGTTCTGAAGGTGAACTACTCCTTTAAGCTATCCTAGGTGTATATGTATATGACATCACTTCTAGGTGAATACAGTTGGGAGTTAATATTAAAAAAGGTTAAAAAAGGTTTGGATATTTTACTTACATAAACACATCGATTCACTTCAGAAGGCCTTTATTAACCCTCCGGAACCATTTGGAGTGCTTTCATGATGGATGGATGCACTTTATTGAACTCACTGCCATTATAAAGCTTGGAATAGCCAGGACATTTTTAATGTAACTCAATTGTATTCATCTGAAAGAAGAAAGTCATATACATCTAGGATGGGTTGAGGGTGAGTAAATCATGGTGTAATTTTCATTTTTGGGTAAACTATCTCTTTAATTTGAGAAATGGATAATATAATCACATAACTCCAGTAGATCAATAGCTTACATTCAGGTTGAGTTTGAAGTTTGAAGTTCAAGGAACTCTATTATATTACTGTTTGTATTATTTGTCTAGGCAAGTATAAGTTTTAGTTTTCTTAAACTGTACACTAATAGTATTTTCCCTATAGCGATCAGAAAGTGTTCCAGACGATTATCACAGTGCAAGGGGTTCTTGGAGAGAAACCACTTGTTCTGAAGGTCAATGGAAGTGGATCATTTGATGAGAGTTTTCTATCTTCAAAATCTGATACTTGATAAAACAACTTTCACATACTCAAGACTGAAGAACTAAAACATCTCTCTCTCTCTGTATAGATTTTAATTAGTTTGATAAGACACTTATCTCTGTTTACTTCAAATACTGTATTTGCATAAGTTTTATTTCTTTAATTATACAAATTAAAGATCAACATAATAAGAACATAAGCAAATTTCAGATGGCCTAGTGTGTGTTTGTGATTAGAGTACCAAAGGTCAAGTTGTAGTTAAACAGTGACTTCACACACTACTATTCAAAAGTCTGGGGTCAGAAATATTTTTTAAACGCTTTAAATGCTCACCAAGGCTGCACTTATTTAGTCAGAAATACAGTAAAACAGTAATATTGAGAAATATTAATACGATTTCAAATAGCTATTGATCTGTTTTAATCTATTTGATGGCAAAGCTGAATTTTCAGCAGCTGTGCTGGAATCTTTTTTCAGGATTCTTTGATGAATAGAAAGCTCAAAAGAACAGCATTTATTTTTGAAAACAAAATACTTTCTAACATTATAAATGCTCTTTAAATGACTTTTAATCAATTTAATGCACCGTTGCTGAATAAAAGTATTAATGTCTTACTGACCCCAAACCTTTAAAAGGTATTACCTAACTTTTAAAACAAGTTTTAAACAATCATTTTTATTCTAAGAAATGAGATGCATTGTAAACATTTGTAAATTACACTGGTTGTCAAAAACATTTTCTTTCTAAAATTCAGAGTTCTTCCGCTATATCCATATTAGAAGGAAAACCCAGATCAGATTAATGTCACAAATCAAAGAGATAAAAGCTGTTACTCTGATTGCTCTTACGTCGGTTTCCATGATCTGTTATCACAGTTGAAATGCAAGGCACTTTAAAGAGAGATCTGAACCTTCTGAATGTTGAACATCCTCAAAACAAGTAAGGCAAACACCCACTGATGTGCACTACGTAAGAAGTGTGCTCTCTCTGCTTGTGTTTACAGTTAGCCTTCTAGCAGCTTGATTAAACAGAATTTGTGACGGTTAGTTTCTCTGCGTGTCATCAGGACATTTGCATCTTGGGATTTTGCGCCAGGGCTTTCATCACTGGCCAGGATACTCAAAAACTGCAGCTGCTCCCATTCCAGTCCCAATGCACATGGACACCACGCCATACCCTCTGCAACAAAACACAACTTCGTAAATGGGAAAAGGGATCAAAATCTTTTTTATTGCCAATTATTTTACCAACATAAGAGGGATCATACAAAACGCATGTTATTTTTTATTTAGCACTTACCTGAATAAGATATTTCACAAAAAAGGACATTTACATAAAGTCCACAAGAGAAAATAATAGCTGAATTAATAAAAATGAACCTGTTCAAAAGTTTACATACACTTGATTCTTAATAATGTGTTGTTACTTGAATGATTCACATCTGTAGTTGTTCATGAGTCCCTTGTTTGTCCTGAACAGTTAAACTGCCTGCAGTTCTTCAGAAAAATCCTTCAGGTCCTAGAAATTCTTTGGTTTTTCAGCATTTTGTGTATTTGAACCCTTTCCAACAATTACTGTATGATTTTGAGATCCATCTTTTCACACTGAGGACAACTGAGGAAATCATATGGAAGTATTAAATTAGGTTAAAATGGTTACTGATGCTCCAGAATGAAACAATGCATTAAAAGAGGTTTAAAACTTTTTGAATTTAAAGATCAGGGTAAAAAAGGGTAAAAAAACGTATTTTGTCTTCTGGGAAACATTGAAGTGTCTTATGTAGCTTCTGAAGGGCAGTACTAAATGAAAAAAATATGATATTGAGGCAAAATAAGAAAAATGTACACATCTTCATTCTGTTCAAAAGTTTTCACCCCTGGCTCTCAATGCATCATGTTTCCTTCAGAAGCATCAGTGAGCATTTGAACCTTCTTTAATAGTTGCATATGAGTCCCTAAGTGTGAAAAGATGGCTCTCAAAATCACAAAGTTATAGTTGGAAAAGGTTCAAATACACAAACATGCTGAAAAACCAAAGAATTTGTGAGACCTGAAGGTCAGGATAAATTCATAAGTAACATAATTCATAACGATCATTCATGTAACAACACAGTATTAAGAATCAAGGGTATGTAAACTTTTGAACAGGGTCATTTTTATAAATTCAACTATTATTTTCTCTTGTAGACTATATGTAAACAGCTTTCATGTAAAATTAAGTTTTTCAGGTCAGTACTAAATAAAAAAGAAAAATTATTTTGCTAAAATGTTTAACATTTTGCAGATTCTGCAAGGTGTATGTAAACTTTTGACTGTATATGATATTTAATGTGCGCGTTTACCTCTTGCGTCTGCGTTTGAGCTCATTGAGCAATGTCACGACCTGTCGAGCACCAGTGCACCCCAGTGGATGACCAAAAGCGATGGCTCCTCCATTAGGATTCACTTTCTCCATTGGAATGCCCAGTTTTTCAACACAATACACAGCCTAGGAATATTGTGAATAAGTTGCTTTTATGAATAACAAAGCAAAGTACTGAAACAACTGGGGGAGATCCAAAAAAATCGATCAGTCACCTGACTGGCGAATGCTTCGTTGATCTCAAACACATCGATATCATCCACAGTCAGCCCTGAACAAGCAAATGCAATAACACGGCTCATTTACAACCATTATTTTGAAATAATGAAAATGGAAAATCTATTTCAATATACTTTTAAGCATGATTATTACTAGAAGCTGTACTCTCACCAGCTTGTTTGAGGGCCTCTGGGATGGCATAGGCCGGACCGATGCCCATTATGTCTGGTGGAACACCCACCACAGCGCTCGCCCTTAGGATCCCAAAAACAGGAAGTCCCAGTTTCTCCACTGTGGATCTCCGCCCGATTAGCACCGCTGCTGCGCCATCACTCACCTGACTGGCATTACCTGCAATGAGAATGAAAGATTTCAATTATGGAATTTAAAGGAGAAGAACAAAAATGTAGAGATTATTTACTCACCCCCTTGTCATCCAAGATGTTTGTGACTTTAATTTCTTCAGTCGATGAGAAATTGTTTCTTGAGGGAAAAAAATCAGGAATTATCTCTATATAATGGATGTCAATGGTGCCCCCAAGTTTGAACGTCTAAAATGCAGTTTAAATGCAGCTTCAAATGGCTCTAAAAAATCCCAGCTGAGGAAGAAGAGTCCTATCTACCAAAATGATCGGTCATTTTCTAAACAAATTGACAATTTATATACTTTTTAACCTCAAATGCTCATCTTGTCTAAGTCTGCGTGAACAATTTTTTTTTTTTTCTGGCCAATACTGTTGGGGTATGTCGAAAAACTCCCATCTCATTTTCTTCCCAAACTTCAAAATCGTCTGGGATCATTTAGAGCCATTTGAAGCTGCATTTAAATCGCATTTTGGAAGTTCAAACTTGGGGGCACCATTGAAATCCATTATATGGAGAAAATTCCTGACATGTTTTCCTCAAGACACATCATTTCTTATTGACTGAGAAAAGAAAGACATGAACATCTTAGATGACAAGGGGGTGAGTAAATTTTTGTTCTGAAAGTGGACTTCTCCTTTAACAACTAATATATTTCTTCAAAATTCTGTATGCACACCAGCTGTGGTGCTGCCGTTTTCTTTGAATGCTGGTCGCAGTTTGGCAAGGCCTTCAAAGGTAGTCCCAGGCCGGATCCCATCATCCTTTGTGACAGTAATAGTGCGCTCTGTGCCATTTTCATCCACAAATTTAGTAGTGACTGGTGTGATCTCTTGATCAAACAATCCCTTTTTCTGTGCCATGGCTGCCCTAGTGTTACAAAAGTCCACAAATAATTGGTACTTTGAGTTGTTTTGATGCATTTTTGCAACAGTTAGTATGTATCACCTATCCACCTACTTTTGTTGGGAACTAAGAGCAAAGCGATCCTGTTTTTCCCTAGTGATGCCAAATCTCTCAGCAACGTTCTCTGAGGTTATTCTGAAAGAAAACAGAAAACGAATGTAATGTTAAGATTGAAACAGAGTATAAAAGAAATAACATGCATACCCCATGGGAATGATGCAGTCTCTGGCTTTTTCATTGTCCATCAGTCGGGGGCTGAGGTCTCCTGGGTTATTAGGTGAACGAAGGGACATGCTCTCCACACTGGCATGAAAAAACAAGAAAACAAAAATGAGCTGTAGGATAGATTCAAGAAGATTTACAGACTTTACATTGATAACAAAGCGATTGACAACATGAAAATACAGAAATACAATTTTACACAATTAAAAATGACAATAAATAATAAAAAAAATAAAAAAAATATAAGGGCCATTCTACAGATTTGATGCAAACTGCTGTCCTACAACCAAAAAACACATTTAAAAAGCATTCAAAATCCTAGATGTTTACTAAGATCATTTTTATTACCTATTGAAACCCATAGGTAATAAATAATGCTTCAAATATCAGTGAGCTTAATATATATAAAATCATCCTTTAGCGGGTACTATTGGGAAGTAGCTGTCCCGAACCCTAACCCCTAAATCTCAACTTATGAAAATGATATTAAAATAATTTTTGCATTTTATTCTCTTGTTGTTTTTAATTCTATTGCTGTTTTCAAAACTATGAAAAATATATGTCTAACTTTAAAGAATGTCACTGCCAAACACCACTTTTCTATAATTAAATTTTTTTTTGGAAGTTATTCCAGAACATTTAGTTTTTATATGTGTACAACTGTGCACAACTGTGCTAGCTCATCATGTGCTGATTAGCATCTTTGAGCTAGGTTCAAAAGTATCTAAAATTGTCACGACCAAAACATTTGGTGAAGTTTCGGTAGTGACATCTTTGGTTAATTTTGGGTGTTATCCCATAAATGTCATCATTGTTTTCGGAAGTGATATAAGGAAACAAATAATCCTTTATTTGAGGGATTAAACACAATTTTAGTACAGTTGTATAGTATTTTAGTATGTTTTAGCAGTGTTTTAGTATGTGGGTTAAAATACTCGAATGTGATGTGGTCGCTACCAAAACATTTTTGTCACTACTGAAACATGGGATGTTTTGTCAAATATAAAGTATACTGAATTATCAACTAAGATGTTATGATAGTATTTGGTTCAATGTATATTTAAACTAATGAATACTGAAATCAGTATGATCAACTTCTTGCCTTTTACAAAGAAAAATTGGATTCAAAATACAACAAATCTCATAAACAACACTTGAAATATTGTTTAAATTGAAACTGTTCTTGATTTACCTCTGAAAACTTATATTATAAACTTTAATAAAATAGAAAAAATATATATTTACAAGGAAGATGTAAGGAAACTCTTAATAGGTCAAGGTCTTAATAGGACAAATATTCCCCAAAAATTTGAAAAAACAATATGAGAATTAACTGCACAACTACTAGAAATCTGTACCTTGGATAAAGATATTTAAGACGCTTCCAACTCTGACTTTGAACCAATTCTGTAGAATGGCCCTAAATGTTTGTAATTTTACAGTATAACTATAATTTATAACGTTTTTGTCTTCATTTTATAATTAGGGTCAAAACAAAAAATAGAAATAATAATAAAGACTCTGAAAAGGTCTTAGTTGGATAAAGCAGCAGCAGCAGTATGAGACTTTGAATGTTTTTATTTATTTATTCAGTTATCAACTTAAAATCTTCAAGTAAATAGTTTACATCTAAGGGGTTTGACTGGAAAAAAAAACCCTATGCCCTATGCAATGATTATTGCTACACTGTATCTTTTAGTTAAATTGCTGAAATCAACATTTACAAATGTAGCATACTAACCCACAGGCAAGTCCCAGGTCATATGAACCTCCCCTGATTCCACCTTAAAACACAGAAAAAAGCCTGTTTTAACAAAAATCTTGTATTTACTTATTTTCTTATTTTAGTTCAATTATAATTCTTACCTGCAATATTAAAAAGTGCTTGTAGTCCAGAAGAGCACTGCCTGTTTACAGTGTAGACGGGTACAGACTCAGGAAAGCCACTGTGAAAGATAAAGAAAGTCTTGTATTTTGCATTCAATTCATGTTTAGCAATATCTTAATTTATTATTTATTACTCATTTCACCTCAAAAAATGTGCGACTCGAGCCATCAGAGCACCGGCACCAGGTTGAAGCACATTACCTGAAAAATAGCAGTAAGTATATCAATGTTAAAGCTAAAAAACATCAAGTCATCCAAGATATAGATGAGTTTGTTTCTTCATAGGAACAGATCACTTGCTCATCAATGGATCATTTGAAGTGAATGGGTGCCGTCAGGATGAGAGTCCAAACAGCTGATAAAAACATCACAATAATTCACAAGTAATCCACAACACTCCAGTCCATCAATTCAATTGTGAAACGTATTTGTTTATAATAAACCAAGTCATCAATACTGCGTTTTTACTTTAAACCATTGCTTCTGGACAAAATCCATAAATTGCGTGATCTCTGCATCTTTCTCTCCTGATTCAGACCAGATGACTTTTTCCACTGCTGGAAGCATTATTACAGAAGTCTCATATTTTAGCGAGAAGCGATGGTTTTAATCTTAAAATGTCTTAGATGAATCACAAACACAGCTTATTGCTTCACAAGGCGTTAACTGATGGACTGGAGTTGTGTGGATTACTTGTGGATTATTGTGATTCTGACGGCACCCATTCACTGCAGAAGACCCACTAGTAATGCTGAATTTCTGATCTGAATCTGTTCTGATAAAGAAACTCATCTTCATCTTGGATGGTGTACATTTTCAGCAAATTTCACTCTTCATATATGATTGTCATACATATTGTTGTGTTTCAGTGTATTTTCTCATATTTCGTCAGACTAGTTGACTTACCAACACACACATCCCCTAGTAAAGAGGGTCTCAGTCTCAGATCCTTCAGGACTGCACTCATCACAGTACTAAGTAACTCATCTGGGGTAGTGTCCTAAAATCAAACAGGCAGACTTTAATACAGAATGCTGTTAATGTCACTGTCAAGCAGTCCTATTGACCGATATCCCACCTTAAAGGATCCTCTCTTCGCTCGGCCGATGGCTGTTCGTAATCCATGAACCACAACAATATCATTTGAATCAGCAGCTGAAGCGCTGCACTGCCTCATTCCCACACGACCATTTGACGACAGTTGTCCCGACAAAACCTGCACTCTGTGCATTTTTGTTGTCAAAAATTTGGGCACGAAAAAATAAAAGGATGACCGTTTACTGAGATATACACAAATGCTTAACAAGGACTGATATATGAACTATGCTCTACATTTCTGATGATGTTTCCTGGTGAACCTTGCTTCTCTGGTCAGCCTGCAGATCATTGGCTAGACCGTTCTGGCGTCATCGCAAGGAATTATGGGGAATGAAGTACGAATCGAGTTTTTTTTTCGTCCAGTCTGATTGTACAGACATTTTTAAAAACGTGAAAACGTGAAAACATTAGTTGATGTAAACTAGTTAACTAACACGAACGAACAATGAACAATACATTTCTTGCACTACTTGTTAATCTTTGTTAATGTTAGGCTAGTTAATTAAAATACAGTTCATTGTTCATGTTAGTTCACAGAGCATTAACTAATGTTAACAAACACAATTTGTGATTTTAATAATACATTAATAAATGCTAGAATGTTCATTGTTAGTTAATGCTAACTAATGTAGGTAACTAATGTTACCTAACGAACCTTATTGTAAAGTGTTACCAAGTTATCTTTTATGACAGTTCTGTGAACTTTATAATTATTGAGAGTTTTGTAAACTTTATAATTCTGAATTCTTCATAATTCTTGCAAATTCTTTATTCATAAATGAATAACATCTCCAACTCCTCCTTTAAAACATGTAAAAGGCTCTATCTATCGTTCTTTCTATCTATCTATCTATCTATCTATCTATCTATCTATCTATCTATCTATCTATCTATCTATCTATCTATCTATCTATCTATCTATCTATCTATCTATCTATCTATCTATCTATCTATCTATCTATCTATCTATCTATCTATCTATCGTTCAATCTATCTATAGTTTAATCTATCGTTCAATCTATCAATCTATCTATCGATCTATTTATCTGCCGTTCTATATTTATCTATATCAGTCTATCTATCGTTCTATTGTTCTATCTTTCTATCGTTCAATCTATCTATCTATCTATCTATCTATCTATCTATCTATCTATCTATCTATCTATCTATCTATCTATCTATCTATCTATCTATCTATCTATCGTTATATCTATCGTTCTATCTATCGTTCTACCTATCTATCATCTATCTATCATCTATCTATCATCTATCAATCGTGCTATCTTTCTATCAACCGTTCTATCTATCTATCTATCTATCATTCAATCTGTTAGTCTATCTATCTATCTATCTATCTATCTATCTATCTATCTATCTATCTATCTATCTATCTATCTATCTATCTGTCTGTCTGTCTGTCTGTCTGTCTGTCTATCTTTTTATCTATCGTTCAATCTATCAATCTATCTATTGTTCAATTTATCTATCTTTCAATCTATCTATCTTTCAGTCTATCTATCTTTCAGTCTATCAATCGTTCAGTCTATCAATCGTTCAATTGATCTATTGTTCAATCTATCTATTTTATCGTTAAATCTATCTATCTTTCTATCAATCGTGCTATCTTTCTATCAACCGTTCAATCTATCTATCTATCTATCTATCTATCTATCTATCTATCTATCTATCTATCTATCTATCTATCTAATTGTGGTTCAATATTTGAAATTTGTCATCCAATGTAGTTGTTTATTTAATTTTTATGTTTATGTAATTTACCGCCCAAAACTAAATGTAATTACTCGAAACTTAAAATTGTAGTAATAATAATATATAAATCTCCTCATATAATTTAGTTTGACCTCCTGGTCAACATAATCTAAAACTAAAATTAGTTACAAAAAATAAATACAAAAATACAAAATAATAATTTTATATTTTAAGGAGTTTCAGACCAATGTTTTTCAGACCTGTAGTCTTTTCAGAATGCGCTAAACGTTTGTCCTGCGCTCTTGACTACAGTCGGTCGAGGGCGCCAGAATCTCACACAGGCCGAGTGCAGTGTAGTACGCGCGTCATCGCTTCCTGAGGCTGACATTACACTCACTCGCTCCTCTGTGGAAAAACTCGGCGTCAGTCAATGTTTGCGGAGAGGAAACTTTCTTCCTTTGACGGCGCGCAGTCGACGAGATTTGCAGCTTTCCCAAGCACACACCGCTCCGTCTGTTTGGATTACTGGCATCCGCGACTCCAAAAACATAATCCGCAAAGCTTTTCGGAAGGTGGATTTGTGCAGTTCCCCACAATTTGTGCGTGACAACTGTATTCAAGTGCCCGCGGCTTCCGGATATATCACTGTTTTTGCTGTATCTCTCGCACAAGAGCACAGTTTGCGGATTTTTCTTCATTACGGCGTTTAACCTCGTGAACTCGCTTTAAATCACACATTGGTTTAATTCATCTTAAATGTCAGCACCAGCATGAAGATACGCACGTAAGGTGAGTTCTCTCTGCACTTATATTAAGGGTAATGAGCAAAGATTTGCTATAGAGGATGAAATACAAATTGACATTGTGTTTGATACACATAAAGCATTAGACTCCTGTCTAAAGAGTATCAGGTCATTACTGTTAACATAGCATTCTGAGTTAATGTGTTTTGTCTTGACACTTTAACTTGACAATTGAACACTACTAGGATATAGGCTGCATGTAAGTTACAGTAGAATAGATGTGAGTAAAGAATACTTGACATGCAAATGTGACACTGTCTGATCCTACAATTGGATATATATAACCGCTTATTTTAATCTGTATAAATATGTATAAATCTCAAATTTGTTTGTATAGTTATGTCATAAGTATATTATATAGGTAACTGAATAAAATGGGTGTCTTTGCAATGAAATTTCTATATGATTACAAACATTCTATCATATAAATGTGTTTTTTAAGTGTTTTATAAGTTGCACTATGGAATCTCAAACTAAATGAAAGCTTGAAAAATAGCCACAAGACTTTTAAAAAGTAACAGGGTTGATATTTTACTGATATTTAGCTATGAATTGTTTATTATGAATAAGAAATAAGAATTTAATGCTAATATTTCTACACATCCAATTCTTAATCATTTGTTCACTATGCAAAATTAAAGTAACAGGGTTGAGCGATTAGTTTTCGTCTTTACAGATAAACTATAATAAAACAAAATAAAAGATAAAGTGTCTTTGTTGTCTTGGAAGCGCATGCATGAAGATTTTTTCTAATTTATGGAGATGTATACTGATTATATTGTACGTTGTAAAAATTAGGATGATAACAGGGTTGAAAAAAGATGATAAAAGATGAAGCGATTATAAAAAAAGGCATGTCCTTGAGCTCAAACTGAGGGAATTCGAACGTTAGCAGGGTTGAGTACACAACATAATGTGTTTTTTATGAACTATTATGTCTATTAAGTTTATTGTTATTAAAAGAGTAAATACATAGCATTTATTTTCTTTATTAAAATATATATGTGACCCTGGGCCACAAACATAAGTAGCACCAGGTATATTTGTAGCAGTAGCCAATAATACATTGTATGGGTCAAAATGATAGATTTTTCTTTTTTGGCAAAAATAATTAGGATGTTAAGCAAAGATCATGTTCCACAGATATTTTGTATGTTTCCTACCATAAATATATCAACACTTAATTTTTGATTAGTAATATGCATTGCTAAGAACTTAATTTGGACAACTTCAAAGACGATTATCTCAATATTTAGATTTTTTGCACCCTCAGATTGCAGATTTTCAAATAGTTGCATCTTGGCTAAATATTGTCCTGTCCTAACAAACCATATATCAAGGGAAAGCTTATTTATTCAATCTCAGTTTCTAAAAATCTGAGTTTTGTGATCCAGGGTCACATTTTTCTTTTATTAAAATATATATAAAAGCAAAGTTACTTTATACTTTATACTTTATTCATTTCATCATAACTAGCGCTAATTAGATATTAATCAGGGCCACAATTTGCAGCCTTTTCATGGAATGACCTATATAAAGTTATACTATAGATAAAGCAATAGCCTATATGATACTGATATTAATAGGGATACAAATATAGACATAAAGCCACTATAATAAAAAAGAAGCTGTGTTGGAATGTTCTGCTTTTTCTTGCACTTGTCTATCAGTCACTCATTGAAATATCTTGAGTTTGAGTGAAGAGCCCTCTGCTTAATAGTCATTGAATATAGGTTAGTGTTTTTGCAATATGTACAGTCTGTCTCAGCCAAACCCTACGCCAAGAATGTTTCTTACGACACGAGAAAGGAATCTAGATGAACTTTATACCCTCATTGCAATTATTGCTGGGTTTACATTGAACTGAAGACACCAGCCAAGCCTTTCTGAGTCATAAAGCTCACCTTACACTCTTAAAAATAAATGTTCCAAAAAGTTGTTACATTTTGAAGAACTAAATAGAACCTTTTCTGCATTTTAAAGGTTCCATTGATGTTCAAGGTTCTTCATAAAACCATTGCTGCCGATAAAGACCTTTATTATTAAGAGTGTAGACTCAGGTGCAGTGATGTTCATGCATAAACAGCATTTCATCTAACATTTTGGTCAAAACATCCAAGCAGATTAATAACAAAAATGCAAGATGACTCTTAAAAATAAAGGTACTTTAAAAGGTTCTTCAAGCGATGCCATAGAAGAACCGTTTTTGGTTCCACTAAGAACCATTCAGTCAAAGGTTCTTTAAAGAACCATCTCTTTCTTACCTTTTTATAATCTGAAGAACCTTCTTTCGCCACAAAGAACCTTTTGTGAAACAGAAAGGTGCTTCAGATGTTTAAGGTTCTTTGTGGAACCATTTAGACTAGAAAGGCTCTTCAATGGCATCTTGAAGCACCTTTATTTTTAAGAGTGTAGACTCAGGTGCAGTGATGTTCATGCATAAACAGCCTTTCATCTCACATTTTGGTCAAAACATCCAAGCAGATTGATAACAAAAATGCAAGATGACTCGGTGCTTTAAAAGGTTCTTCAAGCGATGCCATAGAAGAACCATTTTTGGTTCCACTAAGAACCATTCAGTCAAAGGTTCTTTAAAGAACCATCTCTTTCTAACCTTTTTATAATCTGAAGAACCTTCTTTTGCCACAAAGAACCTTTTGTGAAACAGAAAGGTTCTACAGATGTTTAAGGTTCTTTGTGGAACCATTTAGACTAGAAAGGCTCTTCAATGGCATCTTGAAGCACCTTTATTTTTAAGAGTGTAGACTCAGGTGCAGTGATGTTCATGCATAAACAGCCTTTCATCTCACATTTTGGTCAAAACATCCAAGCAGATTAATAACAAAAATGCAAGATGACTCAGTGCTTTAAAAGGTTCTTCAAGCGATGCCATAGAAGAACCGTTTTTGGTTCCACTAAGAACCATTCAGTCAAAGGTTCTTTAAAGAACCATCTCTTTCTAACCTTTTTATAATCTGAAGAACCTTCTTTCGCCACAAAGAACGTTTTGTGAAACAGAAAGGTTCTTCAGATATTTAAGGTTCTTTGTGGAACCATTTAGACAAGAAAGGTTCTTCTATGGCATCTTGAAGCACCTTTATTTTTAAGAGTGTAGTGAGTCACCTGTCCTTAAAGTTAATCATCTTTAGACTCGCTCGTGGAGCCAAATTCTCTGGGTCCGTGTTTATATATGCTCAGATTAGGAGCATCTTGACAGGAAATCGAATTGCTGAATTCGTCCTCCCTCGTAATGGAAAGAGAAAATTATTAGCCTGTCAGTTTGATCATTAGACCCCTAAAGATTTAAGTATTTTGAAAATTTGATCTCTTGCCATCACACACACAGCAAATATGTTGACTTGCTTTCACCCTGACTCATATTTTCGGGAATCCCTGAAGGACTATTTTGGGAGAGAGACGTTGAAATCTGTGATGAATGACCACCTAAGATTAGGATGTCGGGGAAATGTGGTATTTTATCCTGTTGCCTCAGAAAGCGTCTTTTTTCCGTGGCTGCAGTCAAAGTGTCTGTTCAGGCACAGATCTTCACGATTGATCATTAATTTTGGGCCTGATCTCAACCGACTAGACGCAGAGGAAATCACAGCAGTCTTATCGCTCGCTTGAGTGATTGGACACGCACACGCCAAAGAGCCGAGGGCCAGCGGTCAGTGGGTGATTTGAGCGGCTCCTGCAGGCTCTTTCTCTAAAGCTGTGGAAAGATCAGGGGTGGTGCTTCGCCTCGAGTTCGGGTTTGATAAAGGGTTTCAGTGGAAGACATCAAAGTGTCTATATTTGGGTCAGGGTTTTCCAGTTCAGAACTGGTCTGTTATCCGTAAAGTGTTCATCGAAGATACCATCCACTTGTGCGTTAATTAGAAAGAGTTTTCCTGGATTGTGATAACACAAGTTGCATTCAAGGGTTTCTTATCTAATTTCATCCCGTTAAGCACTTTGGTAGTTCCCTGTTTTAATGAGACGAAAGAAAGCCCTGTAATTAGGTCCTGTGTGTGAAGTGCAGGTGAATTGCACTTATTATAAGGATGGGGATAAGCACTTAACAAGACAGTGATATTGCCTTTTTATGTCCAAGATAATACAGATTGCTTTTGTTGTTTTTATTCAAAAAATAATTATTTTGCTTAGCTGTCCAATAACCATTTTTTGCTTTTAAAATAACTACACTGCAGTTCAAAAGTTTGGGTTCAGTAAGATTTTTAATGGTTTGTAAAGATGTTTCTTATGCTCATCAAGGCTATTTCAATTTAAAATAACTTTTTTTAAGTGAATATATTTAAAAATGTTTTTTAAATCTATATTTATTTATTCCTCTGATACAAAGCATAATTTCTCCAGTCTTCTCCAGTCACATGATTTTATTCTTTTATTCACCAAGGATGTGTTAAATTGATAAAAAGTGATAGCAAAGACTAGGGGTGGAACGGTTCACAGAAGTCACGGTTCGGTTCGTACCTCGGTTCAGACGTCACGGTTCGGTATGATTTCGGTACAGTGGAGGGAAAAGCAAAACAAAAATGCAGAAGGCAATTAGATGTATTTCCACTCACATACCCAACAACCGCTGAACAACGGCAACACACAGTCCTCGTCTTTTCCACCACTCTCTCGCCTGTACTACTGTAACTGACTGGAAAAGCGAAGTTTTCCCAAACTTGCGATCTAAGGGGCCGTTCACATGTCGCGCCTAAAAACGCGTGAAAAACGCTAGGCGCGCCGCTTTCTTCCTGATCAACAAAGCGCTCGGGCGCTTGCGCTCCGGAAGCGTCTGCCGTTTCTAAGCAACCATCAGCTGCTCTCTAGCACCAAGCCTATGCGTCTCCATGCATTGTTTCTTCTATTAGCGTCAAAATAATGGGGGCTTGACAAATCAAAGTTCAGGAAATCCCTGGACCACAATGATGGACCGTCCAGCTGACAAAAAATTGCAGAGTGCCAGAGAATGTAGATGGGCTCTGATAGACCGCATACATAGGCGGAGCTCGGCTGCATCGACGCCAATCAGAGCTTCAGAGCTAAAGCGGGGCTAAATATTAGCTGTCCCTAAAGAACCCGCGTATCTAACAGTAGTTCCGCATTACATTAATTATTTTGCAGGCAAGTTTTTTTTTTTATTTTCATACCGTGTATTCTCCGTTTAAATTCATGCACCGAACCGTGACCCCCGTACCGATTCGGTTCGAAACGAATACATGTACCGTTCCACCCCTAGCAAAGACTTATATTGTTAGAAAATATTTATATTTTGAATAAATGCTGTTCTTTTGAATCTTTTATTCATTAAGAATCCTGAACAAAGAATCACAGGTTCCAAAAAATATTAAGCAACACAACTGTTTCCTACATTGATAATAACAGTAATTAATTAGCATATTAGAATAATTTTTGAAGAATCATGTGACAAAAACTGAAAAACTGAACTGAAAACTGAAGTAATGGCTGATAAAAAAAAATCAGCTTTTTTTTAAAAAATAGATTAATATAGAACACTGTTATTTTAAACTGTAATAATATTTCACAATATTATTTTTTTCTGTATTTTTGATAAAGTATATGCAGCTTTGATGAGCATATAAGAATTCTATAAAAAACATTGAAAACCTTACTGATCCCAAACTTTTGAGCAGCAGTGTACATGATCATTAAATAAAAACATTAATATTATATAAATTTTTATATTATTTACATTAATTAATTCATTAATTACTCACCTTCATGTTGTTTCAAACCTGTAAGACTTTTGTTCATTTTTGGAACACAAATTAAGATATTTTTGATGAAATCTGAGAGCTTTCTAACCCTTCATAAACAGCAGTGCAACTGACACATTCAAGACCTACAAAGGCATGCATCATGCTACTCCTGTGAACAAGTGTTGACGACTGACACGGAAGAGAAGAAATTATTGAATGAAGTTGTTATTTTTGTTTTCTTTGTGCACAAATAGTACACATTATAAAATGCTGGGCTAAAAACAACCCAACTTGGGTTATTTGTCAACCCCGCGCTGGTCAGTATTGGACACATGCTGGGTTATTTTGACTGAGCTGATTGGGTTAAATGTCTTTATGCAACTTGCTGGGTTGTTTAAGTCAACAAGTATTATATTGCTGGCTTATAATGGGCTGGAAATAAAAAAAAAATCACATATAGAATTATAGAGTCAACAGCAATAATCAAAAGATGAACATTTATTATTATGCAAGAACACCCATGGACAAAAATATAAGACAATTTACAGCACAGTAAAGACTTTATAAATTAAATAAAATGTATAGAAACTATTATATTGCTGAAGAAGTGTACCAAATCGGCACTGAGAACCGTTCTCTCCTGTAGAGGATGCAAAAAGCCAGTGTTCTGACTGTAACTCAGCCGCTGTGTTGTTTCATCTGAAACAGGCTTAACCCAGTGCTTGGGTATAAAAAAATAAACCAATATTTAATAACCCATTATAAATGACCCAGCAGCTTAGTTACAGAAAAACTACCAAGCACCTGGGTAAAAAAATATTAAAAACAATAAAATGACCCAACAAGCTGAACCTAGCAGTTGGGTTAAAAAAATAACCCAGCATTGTTAGAGTGTCATTGATGTGACATGGACTATTTTAAAGGAACACTCCCCCCGAGTTAATAAGTTGAGTTTTACCGTTTTGAAATCCATTCAGCCGCTTTCCTGTTCTGGCGATATCACTTTTAGCATAGCTTAGCATAGATCATTGAATCCTATTAGACCAATAGCGTCGCGTTCAAAAATGACCAACGTACGGTGGCCGAGAAGTGCAAAACACAACAACAAATCGCAACACAAAAAACAAATCTGAAATTACAGAATCAAAATTACAAATTAGAAAACACAATATCAAATCTAAAAACAAAACGGCAAACCATAAAACACAATAACAACTCCGGAAACAAAATATCAAGTCGGAAATCACAACGACAAACAAGAAAACACAACGACAAGTCAGAAAACACAACGACAAATCCGTCAAAACGGAAAAGGTAGGTATTTTGTGTGACTGGCGTAGTCGCTGCTGATTGGACGCAACTCCTGTCAATCAAGACATACAGGAAGTACAGTTCTAGAAGAGATGTAGAGATGCAGCAGAAGAGACCGTTGTGACCGTAATGATCAACTTTTAAACGGTAAGACATTTATATAACAGAACTGTATACTATCAGCACAGCTAATCAATTTAACTTGTGCATTAAAACAGATTATTAATAGAATATTTCTCACTTAATTAGTAGATTTACGGGATGTTATGCATTCTCTTCCTGCCGTTTTATCCATCGTTGTGTAATTAAGGCTTTTAAACGGGATTTTTTTTCGAGTGGGGAGTTATTTAATAGATCTGGACTTATTGATTGACCTAAGTGAGAATGAAAATGTTAAAATAGGCGAGCAGTTTTCATTTCGGACTCATGGTAGGCCAATTTTTTCCAAAAATGTATACTGTGTATATTGTATCATAGCAGTAATCATTGTAAGCACATTATTACTATATTTATTATATTTTTATAGCCACTAAAGAACTATTGTGTGAAGGATCAGTGATGCCACTGGAGTGAAATTTGAGGGAGCATCACTTAACCATTTCTCCTGTTATTCTCCTTTTCTATCCTGCTTTCAGAACAAGAACCACCTGAAGTAAAAAAGTGTCAGCTCCCAAGTATGATTACATCACAATTTGTTAATGTAATCTATAGATTGCTCCTGCTGAATATATCCACTTTTTTATGAAGACTTCAGATGACCAGCACCTGTGAAGAGATGATGCCAACCCTTGAGAGGACTTCAGATGAAGCAGACTCTAAATAAACATACAAAACTGATAAATTGTCCTTGCATTGTAATCATCATGATCACATCATGCTTTAATTTGTTCATTATTTCTTATTACATGACGTTAATTAACTGCATGATTTGTATAGCTTAATTTCAGAAAATTTCTGCCATATTAACATAATTTAAAACTGATACACTTGTTAACAGAACTCTTATTTGCAATGTAGATACATTAATTTTCTGTAAAGCTGCTAGAAACAATGTGTATACTAAAAAGTGCCATTAAAAAATAAATGCAAATTTAACAAAACTTGATGCATAATTTTTTTCTCCTCTCTAGATCAATAGGGAATTCACTCTGCTTTATGTGACTGGAGCACTCCCAAGCAGCACAGCAAACTGTAGTGGAGACTGTTCAAGGACAACATTCTTTATAGTTTATTTATAAATGTCTAAATTGATTGCTGTAAATGAGTGCATAACAAAAGTCAACATACATAAAAAATATGATTAAATGTATAAAAATGTTCTAAGTTGTTTTCAATTAAAATATACCACAAATATATATTTTAGATATTAATAATTGAGGGGTGCACAAGATTAAAAACATTAAACAAGATTCATTTTCACTCAATCTTAAAATATATATACTTGTAAGACAACAAACTTAACATTTACCATGAGATCAGTAAAACGACAATGAACATTAAGATGTGATTGCACTTGACTAACGTAAAAGTTGTAAGAACACCCACGCGCACACACATATATATTTATATCATATTTATATAATTATATTTATATAGAGAGGCTGAAGTTGCCTTAGTAACAGACCACAATGTCGTTTACATAGCAAACACGGACTTTTACCATGGTAACTTCAGCCTAAAATATGTTAACAAGGCAGGTGAGGATAGCTGACCACATTAATCCTCAAATATTAGCGTATTTTATCTTTTAAAAACAACACTTTTACAACTACATATGTAGTTACGTATACGTGTATACATTATTTTATAAATAATGTCAATAAATTATTTTATTGTCACTAAATACCAAAAAATCGCAGTTCTGTCTCTCTAACTCAATGTATTCCGCTATGAACTTACTTGAACTATTTGAGGCTTCGTGAATCACGTGACGATCGAGCGTTTTGTCTTGATTGACAGGAGTTGCGTCCAATCAGCAGCGACTACGCCGGTCACACAAAATACCTACCTTTTCCGTTTTGACGGATTTGTCGTTTTGTTTTCTAACTTGTCGTTGTGTTTTCTTGTTTGTCGTTGTGATTTCCGACTTGATATTTTGTTTCCGGAGTTGTTATTGTGTTTTATGCTTTGCCGTTTTGTTTTTAGATTTGATATTGTGTTTTCTAATTTGTAATTTTGATTCTGGATTTGTTATTTGGTGTTCAGATTTGTTTTTTGTGTTGCGATTTGTTGTTGTGTTTTGCACTTCTCGGCCACCGTACCAACGAGTTTCGATATTTTTCCTATTTAAAACTTGACTCTTCTGTAGTTATATCGTGTACTAAGACCGGCGGAAAATGTAAAGCTGCAATTTTCTAGGCCGATCAGATTAGGAACTACACTCCCATTCCAGCGTAATAGTCAAGGAAGTTTGCTGCCATAACATGGCCGAAACATGTGAAGCTGCGTGATATTACTCCGCCTGCTGTGTCCATATTACGGCAGCAAACTTCCTTGACTATTACGCCGGAATGGGAGTGTAGTTCCTAATCTTATTGGCCTAGAAAATCGCAGCTTTACATTTTCCGCTGGTCTTAGTACACGATATAACTACAGAAGAGTCAAGTTTTAAATAGGACAAATATGGAAACTCGTTGGTCATTTTTGAACTTGATGCTATTGGTCTAATAGGATTCAATGATCTATGCTAAGCTATGCTAAAAGTGATATCACCAGAACAGGAGAACGGCTGAATGGATTTCAAAACGGTAAATCTCAATTTATTAACTTGGAGGGGGGGTTGGAGAATGAGCCTATTTCCAAAAAAAGTGGAGTGTTCCTTTAACGGTCCTTAATACCTTTCTGGGCCTTGAATGTGTCAGTTGCGTTGCTGTCTATGCAGGGTCAAAAAGCTCTCGGATTTTGATAAAAAATATCTTAATTTGTGTTTTACGGGTTTGGAACGTCAAGGGGGTGAATAATTCATGACAGAATTTTATTTTGGGGTAAACGATACCCTTTAATGCATTCAAGCTCAAACCCCTAACACCAAGTAAATACCATAGTAATAGTGATGCCTAAAAGAGATCACTCTGAATGTTTCGGCTTGTTCTTGTTTACCAGTGTCAGGTGTTACGGAGGCAGTTTAATTTAATCTAAGAGCAGTTATTGTTGTGAAACCTGGATGTACTCTGTAACATGTCGAATTGTTATTGACTCTTAGTGAAAACCTCTGCTTGCGAAAGCATCAATCACCAAAAGCGAGTGATATGTGTCAGATCCCCTTTTTAACCTGTCATGAGTGGCGCTCAAACCTAAAGTGGTCTCTCTGCAGGCACAGTGAAGGGTAATCATTGAAATTCCACTGACGTTCAGAGCAGATTTCTGCCGTTGTAATGATTTCAGCTGCCCTGGAGACATCTGCTACCATATATTAACACAAATGAGTGGAAAAACAAAGAAATTGTGTGCATGTGCACGTTGTACAATGATAACAACATATTATTGCGCAGATGGTGCTTGTTTTCTGTCACAATTTATTCCTTGTGTGAAAATAATGATTGCCATAAGACAACAATTCCTTCATGATGCCTTTTTGTGAGGTGAGCTTGCTGTGTCTAATTTAATTGTTCAGGTCAGTCTATATTACATGCAGCTAGCCAGTCCTCCATTTATAGATATGATCAGGCAGGAATATTTTTGGGGAGCATAAAATTTAAATTATGAGATACCATAATGAAGAAAAAAGCCTAATTAAACAAATACAATTCTTGAAAAAGAACCATATTAAGTAGTAGTTGTGTGTGTGTGAGTGTGTATACAAAAATAAAACAACACCAGTTTTTTACAAAATACAGCATTAATACGTGTATATATCACTTGTTTTTCTAAAGAAACATTGTCCAACAGCGACACTAGCAGGTTAAGTTACAGCAGGAGTCTCCCCTGAGCCCATTAAGTTTTAACAGATTCCCTAAAGCCTGCAGTGAGTTTTCTGGGGGGTAATTGAGAATGGATGGGGGAAAATTATATGAGAGGAGGCAATTCCTCCATCGCGATATAATTGGATAGGACTGGTTATGTTCGGCTGTGATTGGTTCATGTAATGAATCCCGCCTCTTGTGTGCGTGTGTGTTCCACGTTCACAAATCAGTCTAAATGAACAATAAAATGGCGTTAATGGGAAGACTAATTTAAAAAAGTAAGTGAACAACTCACACACTTACACATAACAACTTTGTTACATTGAAGTAAGACTTAAAATGGCATGAAAACATGATCTGTGGGAGTTTTTTAGTGAGTAATCAGCTTGGTGAAATACCATTAAAAAGAATAGCTGAGTTCACAAATAAAATATATTGTTTAAATTGAATTATTATTTAATAAATGTAAAATGCTTAACTTGATTCGTACATGTAAAAATGTGTGCTTGGCAGCGATTAATCACGATCGCATCCAAAATAAAAAGTTTTTGTGGACATAATATATGTTTGTACTGTGTATATTATATATATATATATATATATATATAAGACACACACACAAAGTATACGTTTATAAAATTTGCATGTATATATTTATATTCATATATTTTATATTATATTTAAATATATTTAATATTTTTAATATAGATATTAGTGGTGGGCATAGATACATTTTTTAATCTAGATTAATCTCACTGTAATCTTGGAATTAATTAATCTAGATTAAAATGGCTAATTTGAATTCTGCCGAAGGCATTCAGAATATGTGTGCTACCCAAATAATGACTAAAAGTAAGTCTTTGAGAATGGGTTTCTCAAGAAGGTCACCACAAACCACTAAAATACAAATATGTGTGTTGTTGTTATTGTAAAAACTGTTGTTTTAACGAAACTGCTTAGTAATATTTGAAATGTTCTGCCTGCTAAAATCAAGGTCAAGTAGAGCAACCAACATTTGAAGAGAAAACAGGAAATTATATCATCAAAAGCATCCAGAAATGACTGTCAAGATCAACACTTCTTTAAAACAATTTTCTCTTTTTTGTAGCAATGCAAGTTTAGTTCAGACTGTATGTCTTTGTTTTTAATTTATAAACTAAACCTAAAAAAAAATTACAGTTTAAAATATATTTTAAAAATAGTGCTAGGCTACGATTAATCACGATAATCGCATCTAAAAAAAAAAGGTTTTGTTTATATAATATATGTGTGTGTGCTGTGTATATTTATTATGTATATATAAAGACACACACATACAGTAAATACTTGGAAAAATTTACATTCATATATTTTCTATTCATATAATGTATATTATATATAAATATATTTAATATATAAACGTAACATATTTTTCTTAAATACATACGTGTGTGTGTGTGTGTGTGTGTGTATTATATAGACATAATAAAAAAACACAGTGCACATACACACATATTATGTATACAGATTTTTTTTTTTTTTTGGATTAATCATGATTAATCATTGCCCAGAACTAGTAAAAATATAAAATACTTTTTTATTGTTCTGGTAAAAAAAAAAAAAAAAAAAAACTTTCTTCAATTCAGAACACCACCGCAAACCACTGAGATACATATATGTGTGTGCTGTTATTTGTTATTGTAAAAAAAAAAAAAAAAAGTTTTAACGAAACTGCTTAGTAATATTTAAAATGTGTTGCCTGCTAAAATCAAGGTCAAGTCATGCAACCAGCATTTGAAGGAAAAACAGGAAATTATGTCATCAGAAGCATCCAAAAATGATTGTCAAGATCAATACATCCTTAAAATTATTTCATCTTTTTTGTAACAAAGTTTAGTTCAGGCTGTAAAATGTCTTTATGTGTTTAATTTATAAACTAAACATAAAAAAAATTGCCGTTTAAAAAATAGTGCTAGGCAAATATTAATCACTCTTAATCGCATTTAACATTAAAGTTTTTGTTTATATAATATATGTGTGTGTGCTGTGTATATTTATTATGTATATATAAAGGCACATATATACAGTATATATTTAGAAAATATTTACATTATATTTTTATTCATATAATTTGAAATATATATTAATATTTGTAAACATATATATATATATATATATATATATACACACACACACACATATATATATATACATATGCATGTGTGTGTATTTATATATACATAATAAATATATACAGTACACAAACATTATGTACACACAAACTTATTTCGGATGCAATTAATCACGATTAATCGATTTGACAGCACTATTAAAATTTTAAAGCAGCGATTAAAATGTATTCAGGGTAAATACAATTGTACTTTTTGTTTGATGGTTATACAACTATTTATTAAAAGTTTTTTTTTTTTCAAAAAACAACGACATGAATACAAATAGTACATTTCTAAAAACTTGGCAGATTTGAAAAAAAGTTTTAATAATCTTTATCATAGAGATTCTTATTTATTATTGGCATATGTGACCCCAGATCACAAAACCATGCATAAAGGTCAATTTTTAGAAATGTATATTTATACATCATCTGAAAACTGCATAAACAAGCCTTCCATTGATGTATTGTTTGTTAGAATTGAAAATCTGGAATCTGAGGGTGGACAAAAGCAATGCACATTACTAATCAAAAATTACGTTTTGATATATTTACGTTACAAAATTAACAAAATATCTTCATGGAACATGATCTTAACTTAATATCCTAATGATTTTTGGCATAAAAGAGGAATTGATATATATGCCTATACAATGTACTGTTGGCTATTGCTACAAATATACCCTTGCTACTTATGACTGGTTTTGTGATCCAGGGTCACATATTCATTTTTGTTTGTCTCTTCCTTTAGCTGCATGACAGTCATCCTTTTGCTTTAAAATGCATGTGAACCTTGTATCTTCCTTGGGTCTGCCTGCTTTTTTTGTGCCCCTACAGACATGGCTCCACACCAAGGTGTGTACACTGGCAAGGAATCTATACTTCAGAATGAATTGTCTGCTAAGGGAGTGTGCTGTGGAAGTTTGCGCGTCAGTGTGTTTATATGCGACTGTGTGTGTCACCTCACCCGTGGAAAAAAAAACCCAATGCAGAAAAGTAGATTATGTGCTCAGGGTGTGAGATTGGCTTGGCATTATACAAGTAAGACTCTCCTCGGTGGTCCCAAGAAGGAATTGGCTTTAGCAAAGCTGATGTTGTGTCATTTCCCCGAAAAAATGCCGCCACAACCTGTGAGTCACCGAGTCGCTGACAAAGGAAGAGGGTTGTCCTTATCGGTGAGCGCTGACCTGTTGGGTTTACTCATCGCAGGAACTGTGAATCTAACCACACTTGCGGGGGCAACAAATAAAGCTTTTGTCATTTAGATGATGTGTGTGGGTGTTAAGATGGTTGGTCGTACTGTCTGGCACCTGTTGACCTATTGACATTGAGGTTTTGATCTTAAAGGTTCTATTTTATTTTTGATTTTTTTTTTATTGGTGCTTAATATGAGTCAGTAACATTTTGTTCTGTTGCCTACATGGTTTCGTTTGAAATTCAGGTGCATTACATCATTCTTTGGCAAAGAAACGTTCATGTCACATATCCTAGTTTAATGCAGAACTGCATGCACAGCTTTGAGAAACTCAAAGGCCACAAAACTGGATCTCTTTAGTTACACACTCTTAACTTTCTTATAGTAATTCATAGAGACCAAACAGATAAGGTGATCATTATTTAACCAATACGTAATATAATAAATGTATATACACTACCGTTCAAAAGTTTGGGGTCAGTAAGATTTGTAAGAAGTCTCTTATGCTCGTCAAGGCTGCGTTTATTTGATTCGAAATACAGAAAAAAAACAGTAATATTGCTAAATGTTTTTACAATATAAAATAATGTTTTTTTATTTTAACGTACTTTAAAATAGAACTTATTCCTGTGATGAAAAGCTGAATTTTTATCAGCTGTTACTCCAGTCTTTAGTGTCACATGATCCTTCAGAAATCATTCTAATATGCGGATTTATTATTAGAATGATCAATGTTGGATAATATCAACAGTTGTGCTGCCAAATATTTTTTGGAACCTGTAATTTTTTTTTTCAGGATTCCTTCGTGAATAACAAGTTTAAAAAGTACAGTGTTTATTCAAAATATAAATATTTTATAACAATGTAAATTATTTATTATTAACTTAAATAACTTAATAAACTTTTAATTATTAACTTAATACATCCTTTCTTAAAAAAAAAGAAACAATAAAATGTACTGACCCCAAACTTTTGAAGGGTAGTGTATATTTGTAGCAATAGCCAACAATACATTGTACGGGTCAAAATTATATAAAAAAAAATTAGGATATTAAGTAAAGATCATGTTCCATGAAGATATTTTGTAAATTTCCTACAGTAAATATATCAAAACTTAATTTGATTTGTAATATACATTGTTAAGAACTTTAAAGGCGATTTTCTTTCTTTTTTTTTTGCACTCTTAGGTTCCAGATTTTCAAATAGTTCTATCTCAGTCAAATATTGTCCTATCCTAACATGAATTAAAAACAAAACCCTAAAGTAAATAAAGGCATCATAACATTATAAGCTGCAATGTTTAAAAATAAAAATGCATAATTTATGCTGATTTACTGTATCTAAAGATTATGTTTAACTGTATTATGAGTCAACATTTCATTCTGTTGCCCACATGGTTTACTCTCAAACCTTTATTTGATCATTTACATTTTTCACTCAGTTGCACGCAGGTGCATTACATCATTCTCTGGCAAAGAAAGGTTAATGTCACGTCTATATTTCCTAGTTTAATGTTGAACTGCAAGCTACAAGTTTTAAGTTTTAAGTAGCACAGGTATATTTGTAGCAATAACCAATAATACATTGTATGGGTCAAAATTATCGATTTTTCTTTTATGCCAAAAATCATTAGAATATTAAGTAAAGATCATGTTCCATGAATATATTTTGCAAATTTTCTGTGTTAAATATATGAAAACTTACTTTTTGATTAGTAATATGCATTGCTAAGAACTTCATTTGCACAACTTTAAAGGCGATTTTCTCAATATTTAGATTTTTTTGCACCCTCAGATTACAAATTGTTAAATAGTTCTATCTCAGGTCAAATATTGTCCTATCCTAACAAACCACACATCAATGGAAAGCTTATTTATTCAGCTTATTGCTGGTTTTGTGGTCCAGGGTCACAAATAGATGAATGAAAAATTTTGTCTAAATGAATTAAAATAAAACATGAAGTACATGAAGGCATCATAACATTAAAATGTACAATATTACAACAACAAAATGTTGTTTAACTACATTATGAGTCAACATTTCATTCTGTTGCCCACATGGTTTTCTCTCAAACCTTTGATCATTTACATTTTTCACTCAGTTGCACGCAGGTGCATTACATCATCCTTTGGCAAAGTAATGTTGACGTCACGTCTTCTATTTCCTAGTTTAATGCAGAACTGCAAGATCAACTTTGGGAAGCTCAGGGGCCACAAAACAGGATCTGTTTTTAGCCACGCTCTTAACTTTCTTATTGTAATTCATATGGTACACTAATATTAAAAATCTGGACCTTGTTGATGAGCTAATTTAGACATTATAATGTAGAATATTTAAAACTGCATATTCATTTTGAGGCTTGCTAAAATGACATTGAACAGTATCATTACATTTTTAGTGTTTTTAAGATGAACTTAAAGTGTTTTAGGATGTAAAAATAAATAAACAAGCATACAAAATCTTAGGATAGGACCAAATTTGGTCGAGATACAACTATTTGAAAATCTGGAATCTGAGGGTGTAAAAAAAATCGAAATATTGGGAAAATCACTTTTAAAGTTGTTCAAATTAGGTTGTAAGCAATGCATATTACTAATCAAAAATTAAGTTTTGACCTATTTGCAATAGGAAATTTACTAAATATCTTTATGGAACATGATCTTTACTTAATAAACATGTTAGAATGATTTCTGAAGGATAATGTGACACTGAAGAGTGGAGTAAACGATGCTGAAAATTCTGCTTTTTCATCACAGGAATACATTTTAAAAACTAAAATAGAAAACAGCTATTTTAAATGGTAACAATATGTGACCCTGGACCATAAAACCAGTAGCAATAGGCAACAATACCCTGTATGAGTCAAAATTATTGATTTTTTTCTTTTATGCCAAAAATCATTAGGATATTAAGTTCCTACAGTAAATATATCAAAACTTAATTTTTTTATTAGTAATATGCATCGCTAAGAACTTCTTTTGGACAACTTAGGGGATTTTCTCAATATGTGACCCTGGACCACAAAACCAGTCTTAAAGGGATAGTTCGAGCATTTAAGACATGAAGTTGTATGCAATCCTTATCAGCACTATAGTGTATACACACTGACCCACACTGCGTTCACCTCCCTGGTCAGAGTTCTGGCCGCTGGAAGTTTTTCAAGAAAGTAGTCACGGTTAGTTTCCGGGGCCTCAAAACTGTGCGTTTTTACGTGAAAAAAATATATGCGTTTCAAAGCTTGATTAATTTACATCACAAAAAACACTCCTGACAAAAATCGTACCTCAGTTTTAATCGGCACTATATTCTTTCCGTTTCCATCAATCCGCGCTGCTGTCAGTTCGCACGTTCCGATCAGCTGTTGATAGCGCGACTCACTGACAACATGTCTGACTACGAAACTTCTGATGATGAAACCAATTTTAGCACAATGTCAGACGGAACAGACGATATATATATTTTTATATTAGACCTCGTTTCACGTGATTTCCACAGGAGTCTAAACATCAGATTGTTTACTGTACAGTTTAGACATGGGATCTCCAGTCCTCGTGAGCTACTGTCTTGCTGGTTTTAGTTTTTCTCTGATGCAACACACCTGACTCAAATCAACGGGTAATTAGCAGGCTTGTACAGAATGTCTCATTTGAGAAAGGTGTCCTGTCATAGGAAAACATCGAGCTGCAGGAATGTAGCTCACGATGACCGGAGTTAGAGATACCTGGTTTAGACCTACCTGTATGTGACTTCAAGCACACTTATAAACACGATGATACCGACACACGTTCCGCATAGTTACAGACAATAACAAATATAGCAAAGCATCATATTTTGTGGTGTTATAAAGATTCAATTAAATTCATTAGTTATGACATTTGCCGATTTTCTCACCACATAGACAGTCGATTATTGTCGATGCTATCACTGCCCCGGTTAGAATATTCTCAGTGTAACGTTAGCCTAAAAACCGACGTTAGCTTCAAAATAAACCTGTCGTATGCGACATAAAGTTAGTAAATTGAGCTTACCCGTGGTACTGGTACAGCAGAACTCTTTAAAATCCGTTTTTTGATTTTTCCTCCTTGGTTGGGGATGTAATCGTCTTCGCTGAAGTGAGCACTGCACACACGAAAATCCTTGATACTGGATATTTTAGCTCCCGCAGAGTAGCCGATGGCAACCAGCCAAAGCTGTCTCATAACTATATAAGAAACAGGAAAACGATGCAATCTGAACGGCGATCCCT